>NW_019416556.1:0-1870 GCF_000390285.2 Anoplophora glabripennis
TGAAACGGAACAAAACGGAATACCGCCAGATAATATTGAATTAGTGGAACCGGTTGTTAATGAAACAGATTTAGAATTTAAAAATGAAGATTTACATATTCAATGCCAGCGTCTCATTTTAAATATTTACGATTGTTTAAAAAAGGAAGAAAATGAAAAACCAGATAATGAAATTATAAATAGAATTCACATATTATTAACTAAGGTTTCAGTGTCCACAATTTTTCGTGTTATTAAACAAGGTGTTATACAGGGCTCGAAAATCCACATGGTCCATCTGCCTTTACATGAGAGCGACAAAGTAAAGTAAAGAAATACGTGCGACAGACAAGGATGACTATAGTGAAGACGTTTCATTATCTGAATAGTCGCCTCCCGTTTCGGATTAGAACTATTCAGATTATGAAACGTCTTCAATGTAACCATCCTTGTCTATCGCACGGATTTCTATGACTTACTTTATCGCTCTCACGTAACGGCCGATGAACCATGGGGACTTTCCGAACCTGTAGATCAATGCGTAAAAAGGAAGCGAAAACAGAAATTTAAAAATATCGATGACATGACGAGAGACGTAATTCGGCGGACAATTTATAACTTATATAAAGAAAATTGAGGACATAAATAATTAAAATATGTTGTTGGCCAAATGAACATAATATAATAGAAATTTTCTATACATTATATGTATACAAATTTTTATTATTTTTTACCTTTATCAGAAATTCTGTTTAGGGACGCCCATGAATTGCATTCAAATTTATTGCTAGTCGTTTTAATACATGTTCAGCTGACCTCGGAAAGACTGTAATCAGTAATTATATTTTCCCCCCGTTTTTTTAGAATAACGATAAGATTCAAGTTTTATCAGTATTAATAATGAGTTCACAATTCTGAATAATATATTCTTCTTAGAAAATTTACATATCATACTAATTAAGAACTAACTAAAGCATGTATCTGTTTAACATCTCTCTAATAATATGTAATTAGTATGAATGTGTTTATTTTTAAATTTAACAGGGTTGTATTTCAAAAAGAATAACATGATGTTCTAAGTTTGTCCCCAATTTCCGCAAAATGTCAGGCTTTAAAGATTAAATTTTTGTCCTACCCATTCATATTTTTAAAATAGTAGTTGTGGTAGTATTTTTATGTACAAATTATATTCGAAAGTGTTCGAAATTTTCTACTGGATTTATAAATTCAATTGTTAAGTGAATTCCGTAGAACTCGGAATACTTTTTAGTTTCCGAAACTAAGGTGAATTTCCTAAGGACCCCGCACAATCTTTATGGATAGTGGCTTTCGGCAATATTTTTTTGAAACTTTGCTATGTGATAATTCTGATCGCGTGGATCAAAGGTCTCATTGGGCACAAAGCCTGAAAGTCCTTTGTTTTGGACTTGTTTTTTTTCCCTTATGCTGTATAGTAAGAATAGAGCAATGATTCTTTTTTGTAAAATTAATTTGCATTCCTAGTAATAAACCAGGAAAATTAGCGAAAAAAAGAGAAACTCGAAAAATTCCTGTCCGCGATATTATTGTAAAATTGTCTAAAGGATCATAATACAAGACATCTCTCATCTCGTGAGTCAAAAAATTTTATTAGCTAACTTTTCTATTTAAACAAATAAGTGAGGAAAACAGTTTATTCACTTTGCAGGGAAAACCATCAATTTTAGCGAAAAGTGACAGCTTACTTAGCAAATACCTTCTCTTTAAAGGCAATTCACGGGAAATCGTTTATTTTGCGAAAAATTCAAGTCTTAATGTTTATAAACAATTGCGCTACGATTTAAAAAAAATATATCTTGGCTCCTGTTGGTCGTAGAGGGTGCTTTTTTTAAAAAAAAACTCTTTAATTGCA
>NW_019416556.1:3208-10348 GCF_000390285.2 Anoplophora glabripennis
GGACGGGGCGGGGCGCCCCCGGTGAGTGTAAACCATAATTAGTTACGTATTAAGAACATACAGCAGTACTTGTTTGTTACATATCACGAGTGATTGCCAGGAACCCTGATCACATCTCATCTGCCCATTGTTGCCTCTTGACAGTCTGACTACATGTTTACGTACTACACCCGTAAGGTAATCCTAATCATTAATTGTAAATAAGCTCCACTTGAAAACTTACACCTAACAGTATATTTTTATATTGCGGATTTCGATACAACATTGAAAAATATGAAACTTTTGTTTAAAACATTTTTTCTAAAATGCGTTTTTTGGGGCCCTAAATGACCTTTGAAGTTGATCTTGTGCCGATTCCCTTGAAAGGCTACTTCAGGTAGTGTTCGAAACATGGTAGAAAGTTTTCGAAACAGTCGAAAATTTTATTTTCTGTGCCGCGCCTTCTACTTCTGAAGTCGACCTCGTGCCGATACTCATGAAAGGCGACTTCTGGTCGAAACAGTCGAAAATTTTCGAAACAGTCAAAAATTTTATTTTCCGTGNTTCGAAACATGGTAGAAAGTTTTCGAAACAGTCGAAAATTTTATTTTCTGTGCCGCGCCTTCTACTTCGTGAAGTCGACCTCGTGCCGATACTCATCATGAAAGGCTACTTCTGGTCGAAACATTCAAAAATTTTATTTTCCGTGCCGCGCCTTCTATTTCTTGTAAAAAGTAATTTGTGGTCCCTTCGAACATGAGTTTGTACTGACCGGCATTGGTCCTGTATAGAGTGATTAGAGACGGCTTCGTGGTTCCGATTGGAAAGTTGAGCGAAAATTTGATAATACGACAATACCTTCGAAATTGACTGCTAGTTCATTTGAAATTTTGTATTTACTTTTGATCAAGCATTGTCCTGCGTAGTTTGGCAGTAGAATTAAGGGACACTCTGTATAATTTCGAAACATACCTAGTCGTGGAAAGCTTTCGAAACATAGTCGAAAATTTTATTTTCCGTGCTGCGCCTTCTACTTCTCGTAAACGGTAATTTGCGGTCCCCTCGAGCATGAGTTTCTATTAGTCGGAATTGGAGACGGCTTCGTGATTCCGATTGGAAAGTTGAGCGAAAATTTGATAATCGAAATTGACTGCCGGTTCATTTGAAATTTTGTATTTACTTTTTATCAAGCAATGCCCTGTGCAGTTTGGCAGTAGGATTAAGGGACACCCTGTATAATTTCGAAATATAGTCGAAAATTTTATTTTCCGTGCCGCGCCTTCTACTTCTCGTAAAAGGTAATTTGCGGTCCCCTCGAGCATGAGTTTCTATTAGTCAGGATTGGAGACGGCTTCGTGATTCCGGTTGGAAAGTTGAGCGAAAATTTGATAATACAACAATACCTTCGAAATTGACTGCCGGTTCATTTGAAATTTTGTATTTACTTTTTATCAAGCAATGCCCTGTGCAGTTTGGCAGTAGGATTAAGGGACACCCTGTATAATTTCGAAATATAGTCGAAAATTTTATTTTCCGTGCCTTCTCGTAGAAGGTAATTTGTGGACCCCTGGAACATGAGTTTCTACTCAATACAATTAATGAACACCCTGTATAATGCAGATAAAGTTTCAGGATTACGGCGAGTGAAAAAAAGAAGTAATTTCTGTTACTGAAAACTGAGGCTAATTTTATGCGATCCGCAGAGAACGTCAAAGTGGGAATATTTATATCGCGTAATGCCGAAGATGTGGCCGATAAAGTACCGCAGCATCTCCTCCGACAACGCATATAAATCCGTCGGGCGCATAATGGTCGCATCGCGGGCAGCAGCGGCAGCAGCGCTTGCGGTAAATGCAGCCCGCGTACACATTCTTCCAGTATCAGCGGCGCACGATGCGGATGGCCCCGACATTAGCGGTTATATATCTTCTCTTCAGTCGGCCCATCACCATCTGCCCGCTTGATTAATGAGCGATCTCCCGGCCGCGGCCGGAATTAATTTCAGCAAACAAACAGCGATAGATAACCGGAGCCATAGAGTTATCGCGCATCCTCGGCTAGGCGAACGTGAGAATACGCTAATCTGATAAAAATATCGAGGCGGCGGGGCGCGCCGGCCCCCGGCCCCCGGCTGTTTGCTCGAGATCGCGGGGCCCGATTGCCGAGGTGCGCCAGACACGCCGCACCGGGCCCGCCGATTCCAAACAATGCCCTCTTCGGCGGAGGGTCGCACCGCGAGGCGGTTCGCCCCGCGCTCGAAAAACGCGGAAAAAACGCTGGCACCTTCCGCCTATTCAACGTGGACGCTCATCGGTCATCTCGTTACTCGTACCTTGTACAGCTGCGGACGATAAAAAGTTTCCTGTAGCAAGGGTCGTTTACGACGGCGGCATCGCGAGATCGACCAATCTATGCTTGGCCTCATCTTAAATAAATCTAGTCCATCCAAAATTATCCATTGTGTAGTTTCACTTTAGTTGTTACAATGGGCAGGTGACCATTCTGGAATATACAGAGTGAGTCATTAATAATGGTACACAGCTTACTGGCAGATTGTTATCGTTAAAATATAGCCATTGAACCAAACATGTCTTACAAGGAGAAGGTAAGGTAGTCGGATTTTTGTAATTTTTAATATTTATGCTACGTGTAGTTTGGACCTTGAATAAGAATTTTCCGAAGTAGTTCGACGCAACGTTCATAAATTACCGAGATAATCGATTTTGAAGTTTTACCTGACAGTTAAATCCACTAGATGTGACGCATTCTTCAACTAGGAGCGTGGCCTAATTGGTAGCGTTAGGGACTGACAGTCGCGAGATGGCTGGTTCGAGTCCGTCGCGTGACATATTTCTTTTTTTTTTTGCAAAACGCACCATATGGTTTTTTATTATTTTTTTCATCTCGAAATTTATGAACAAACGAAATATAATACATACTTATGTATATGTAGGAATATTCTTCAAATATTTCATTAAAATGCACAATTGGTTGATAAACAATACTTATTTATTATGAATTAACAATAAGATTTCATTAAAAAAAAAACAGGTCAGGATGTTCTTTTATTTTATATTTATGTTAGTATTTGAGATTTTACGCAGTGTGGTACGAGCCAAAATGGTAGCTTTTATAAAAAATGGGAAGCAGAAATTTTTTAAGCATCTAGCTTCCTTTCTTTTTCTTTTTCTGTTCTTGAAAATTATGAACAAACGAAATATTATGAGAACTGTATGTAGGAATATTCTTCAAGTGTTTAATTAACATTTTGAGCTAGATTCTGTGGGTCGTCCACCGTGTTTAAAAAAAAACCGCTTACAGAACACAGTGCTCCGGAATAAAAAGTTTCGTTAAATTCCGCAAAGGGTAGAGAAGCATCAAAACTATGTGTTGAAAGAACAATCTTTCAAAATATTAACGAAATTTGCTTCAACGTCGATATTTTGAAAACAAAATGCGCCTGTAAAAACATAACATTTACGCGACATGCTAGATGCTTAAAAAATGTCTGCTTCCCATGTTTCTATGATAATTATCATTCTGGCTTATACTACACTGCGTAAAATGTCAAATACTAAAAATAAAATAAAAAACCTACCTGACCTCGTTTGTTTTTTTTTTAAAGAAACTTTATTGTTAATTCATAATAAATATTGTTTATCAACCAATTGTGCATTTTAATGAAATATTTGAAAAATATTTCTACATATACATAAGTATTTATTATAATATTTCGTTTATTCATAATTTTCGAGATGAAAAAAATAATAAAAAACTATATGGTGCGTTTTAAAAAAAATATATATATGTCACGCGACGGACTCGAACCAGCGATCTCGTGACTGTTAGTCCCGAATGTTACCAATTAGGCCAAGTTCCCTGTTAAAAAATGTGTCACATCTAGTGGATTTAGCTGTCAGGTAAAACTTCAAAATTGATTATCTCGGTAATTTATGAACGTTGCGTCGAACTACTTCGGAAAATTCTTATTCAAGGTCCAAACTACACGTACTATAAATATCAAAAATTACAAAATTCCAACTACCTTACCTTCTCCTTGTTAGTCAATTGTTGCTCCTTTTCGTTCTACAGGATGTTAAAGATGAAAAATATATTTTTCGATTTTTTGCTGTATTTTAAGTTTAAAAATTTGTAGTTTTACGATTGTTGAAGTGGCAAATACGAATATGGAAACGGGGTTGGGGTAACGTCTAAGGGCGCTAGTTATAGATAGATAGATACATTTATTAACTACTTTTTATATAAAGAAGTACAATTGTAGTTAAGTCAAACATAAATCAACAGTAAAAAAAGTATATATTAAAAATCAATAATGCACAATGTATAAAATAAAAAGTAACAGATTAACAAAACTTACGTAACGACAAAAGTACAATTAAAATAATCAAGTTAAAAAATAATTAAAAATTTAAAAACGTGGTGGTAGCAATCCTGCACCGAATAAAAACAATTTTCGAGAATATATTTCCTGATACTTGGTTTAAATTTACAAGACTTTAACTCTTTTACGGCATCAGGTAAAATATTGTAAAGATTTAGCTGAGGTGCATTTCGGCTAATAGATTTAGTCGAAAACGGGGCTGTCGCAAATAACTAGTCTGCCGAGTATTATGATAATGTACGTTAGAATTACAAACAAACGTATTAATATTTTTGTGTATTTCCAAAAGCTGGTAAAATATAAAAAGAGTAAGTAAAGGTATTATCCTCAGTGTTTTAAAATAAGGCTGACAGTGGTCCAAAAATTTTGCGTTAACAATAAACCTTATAATTTTTTTTTGCATTCTAAATATCTGTATAGCAGAAGAAGAGTTACCCCAAAGAGTAATGCCGTAACGTAAATGAGAGTGGAACAATGAAAAATATACTTTTAAGAGAGCACTTTGACTAAAATTTGGTTTTAATTTAAGAATAATAAAAGAATAAAACGACAGTTTTTTCTCTAAAGAATGAACGAAAGGTGACCAACATAACCTATCATCAATAGTTCTACTGTGGATCCATTTGTAATATTATTATCCGAGGAAAACGTTATACGTTGAGTTTTATCCAAATTTAATTTGATTATTATTTGCGAACCACTCATTGGCTTTATTTTCTAATACATTTATATCAAATTGTAAGGAAACCGCATTATTATTGCAGAACAAGGATATATCAACGTAGAGAATACACCTCTCAGGAGACAAATAGAGAGAAAGGTCATACATATAAATTATAAAGAGTAGATGCCCCAAAAGAGAACCTTGAGGTACCGCGCTCCATACTGCAGTTAGATCAGATCTACCATTTATTAGAGTAACACATTGCTTTCTGGAAGTAAGGTAAGATTGTAATAGTTCTAACTGCATCCCCCTAACACCATAACCGAAAAGTTTCTCAATGAGGAGATCATGAAAAATGCAATCAAAGATCACATAGGGTAAGCCCAATCAGCTCTCCCCTCTCAAGTCAATTTACTTATCTAATGCGAAAAACAAGAAACTATATAGAAAACTGGGATGAATACAAATCAATATACCGCTTGCCGGTATCTTGATACACAGACAAAAAAAAATATTTGTTATTTTTTAAATTATAGATGAGAATATCACGCAATATGTTTTCGAAAATTTCAACAGTTCTCTTTACTGCAAATTACAAACGGCTTACGTTTATTAATTGGCCTTTATTCTTACACTAAACCGTACCCGGGCACATTCAATCATTACACTACTTTATTGCGTCATGTTGCGAGCTGATAGCGATGGCAAAATAGCGGTGTGTTTTTTATGAAGAAATAAATTTTATATTTTAATGCGAAGGCATTACAACTATACTGCCAGCCGCGATTGCGGAGTTCAAATTGTATCTCTGATAATCATGTTATACCGTAAAGCGAGTTTATTCCATTGTTGTAAAAAGGTAATTTAAAATTATGATTTTTTATTGAACACCATTTAACCGCTTCGTCGCTGTAAATTAGAAACCGTTTGTAATAAACTTTAATGGCATTTATATAGGTTTTGATTAAAAAAAATTAATCAAGTGATACCGCAGAGAAAGTCTCAGATTGCCAATATCAAAACGCCGTACTCAATCCGATGGAGAAAAATGGATTAGAACAGAAATAGGTAATCTAGTCGCACTGTCACTTTTTAGTGTAGGCTCTATTTTTAGTCTCGCATTGTGCTCCGCATGCAAGGATACAATGCATAATTCTGAAGGCAAAATTCTACTGAATATGAGTGAAGTGCATTTATTACCTCAGACACAGATTTTAATGTAGCTGAGAATAAGAAATCTTCTGAAATTCTCCTCCTTTTAAGAAAATGCGGTTGTAGACCAAGACAGATGACTTTAAAAAATCAAACAACTTACAGTTGAAGTCTCTGGTTCAAGAAATGTATGTAGTGGAGTCAAGATAGATTTTGACTTCGCGAAAATTACTGGAAAAGAGAACTTTTTATTTTTCGCTTTGTAAAGTTGTGAGAAACAACATATAAAAAGTTACCAACTGTAGAGTGTACACTAAATTATTTATTTAACAAATTAGTTGCAAAATTACAGTTTTTGCAAAATATAGAAAAAATATATAATTTTTTAAAAAAATTAACTGCGCCATTCGAAAGAACAGGAAATTTTACATAAAAAATGTTAATAAAGTTTTTTTCTAAAATGCTAATTGAAGGCTGTAGAATTTTTTTTCTAACCTACAAAAAATGAGAGGGTAGGCCCCCAAGTATAGTTCTCGAAGAGCGCGCGGCCCCGAGCGCGCTGCACTAAATTTGTTATAACTTTTGATCTAGTTGATCAAATCGACCTCATAAAAATTTTGTGTCTTTAAACTTGAGAAAAAAAAAATATAATACGTAAACAAAGTTACGTCATTCTATAATTTTGTACAATAGTAATAACATAGCTCATTCTTTTAATTTTTAAAATAAATTTCTGTAACTTTCACAGATTACTCTTCAAATGACGATTGAAACAGTGAGCGATATGGAAAAAATCTTAAAAATTTAATTTGAAAAATATTGAGCCCAACATATTCAATAATTTTAAAAAATCACAAATTTTACTTTTTAGGCCATACTTTATAGATCAAAAACTATAGTTGTAAACGTGATATTGAAACTTTATGAGAGTTGAGCGAAAATT
>NW_019416556.1:11348-34565 GCF_000390285.2 Anoplophora glabripennis
ACCTCTATATTACAAATATAAGCGAGTTTGATTTAAAATCGATAATTGTTAAATAAATTGTTTAAAATAGTCGGCCATATTGGATCAACCATTTTGAATATTCATTTTCCGACATCATATTCTTGTTCAGCGACATCGAAAACCCCTATATTGTCAATTTGAAAGAATTCGATTTAAAATTGATTGAATTTAAATGTTCTTAAAAAACTATTTATTATTGTTTAAACAATTAAAATACAATTAGCGTACAAAAATAAGTTTATAACTTTTTTCTAATACTTATCTCCAAGTAATTTCAAAAGGTTTTAGAAAAATCCATGCTTCCTATAATTATTTCGAAATAATGCGTAATTTTAAGCTATCTTGACTCCACTAATAAGATAATTTAAAAAAATTACATATTTGAACATACTTGTAGGTATAAAAATGTTTCGCTTCGTGAGCTTGTGAATGTTTTTTTAAGTGAAATTTAAGTCAGTTTTGAATTCTATAAAAAATTGTGAGATTTATTATAATTTCCATGATAATTAACAATAAATGCATGTAAGACAAAAGCTTGAAATAATTTGGAGGGTACTACGAGTACTGGTCAGGATCCGACACTGGTTATTGAACTGCATGGTCCCTGGGCTGACTTTCGAACACTTTCTGCATTAGCTCCGCAGGGAAGTCTCTAGTGAGGTCCACACCTAATTTGGAACATTGGGGCTTTAGAAAACCATCCTTCTGTAGATCGTGAGCGTCTCCAAAGAGTCTGAAAATTTTTTAAATTAATTGTGACCTTAAAGCTTTGTTCGAAATCGAGTTTCGAATTTTTACACTCGCTGGTGCGGCTGATGGCTTTTGGAAGCAGTGGCCTCATATGGAGAATTCTGAAAAATTTTCAAAACTGTGTGAAAATTTATTTTCTTGTCCTACGCATTCCAGTCTGCGCAGTACGTCTGCCGTTGTTTCTCTATGGTCCCAGTAGATTTGGAGGGTACTGCGCCTAGTATGGAGTTTTTTGAAAAATTATCGAATTATTTTTGAAACAAATGAATTTTAAACGGAAACAGAAGTTTTCTTTGTGTTTCGTTGATGCCAATTTTTTTTCCTAGTAAGAATATCCCAAATTCAATATTGGCTGAACTGAATGATTTTTACTTCTACGAAGACAACATCATCAAAAGGATTAAAATTAAACTTACTTTAGATATCAGAAGGGAATAACTAATCGTATAATTTGAAATGCAAGATTGTAAGTATAATTACGTGACACATAAGTACCAAATATATTTCATCCACGATAAATAATGCTGAACACTGTTTTCTTGTATACCAATTGAGAAGAGCATACCACGCGAAGCGTTTCAGCAGTTGCAAATAAGAACAGCCCGTCTCAAAACAAGCCTCCCCGCCCACGGCTTGGGGCAGGCTAAAACACATACTGCAAATATAGATTTTACATGATACATATAATAATTATACTCCCCACGGTATAAATCAAAGTTTTATCTAAGCTAATGTATTCATTAAACGGGTATCTCGCAGGTTTCCACCGATAGCGTAGATAAAGGGGCGCATTTTATGGAGGTTTTCGGATTTTTTATCTCCACGCATCTCACGTTCGATGGCTTGTGTCCTCCCACACCAGATATCGGGCATATATCATCGCGATTTATATCCTGCGTGACACTGAAGTTGCAACTCAGGTCTGCAATATAAAATATGTGAGGTATATTGAGAAAACTCTGCGTATGTAATAGTTATCTCTGATACTGATCTTGCATGGGTTCACTAAGGCATCTTACCACAATGGGTGTCTCCCAATTTTTTAGAATTAGAAAATATTAGACCTGTAATTTTTCATGATAACCTTATTTAAGTCGTAAAAGAAATGAAAAATGCGTTATGTCGTCATGTTGTGAAAATTTAGGCTTTCACTATCTTCTTCAGGAAAACATTGAAACTGATATTAGACCCTTTTTTATCTAATATAAACTAGTGGAAAATATTAAGGGATCAAAAAAATTCTAAACTTTCGGCGATTTTTTAAATGGCTGTATCTTTGATACAAATGGTCGTTTTGGAGTAAAAAAAAGCAATTTGAAGTTTTGAAGTTTCTAATTTTTGGATCTTGCAAAAACTTATTTTTGGTGTACGGACTTGAAAAAAAATTTTCCAACTTAACCACCTTATGGATTAGATAGGTTGTTCATTTAGCTTCAATTTCTTTTTTTTTTTTGGTCTCGATACGACCATTTCTCGCTGAGCTATCGGACTTTGAATGAAAATTGATCATTTTCTCTTTGTTCATCGATATCTCAGAAACCAATGGTTGCACATAAAATCGACGGTGGGTTTCAGAACTTGAATGAATTCTCTACAAGGTCCTGGCACGGTTTTTTAGAAAAATTTTTTTATCCTTAACATGACTGAAAAATCGTAAAAAATAGGACTTTTAGGGGACTTCTAGAAAATCACGTGCCACATTGAGAATATTGGGAAAATGACTAATGTTAAGTGTGCCTTTTACAGGTCATTGTACCCCTAAAAGCCCTACAGAGTTTCAATTCGATCCATCAAGCCGTTTTTTTGTTTCATTCGATTGAATTTTTTAAAAAATTAAAGGATCACGTTTTTTGCCTTTAAATGCTCATAATCTGTAAAAAAAAAAGAAAAAAAATTTTTTTTTTCATAATTTAAAACACTCTGCAATAAGAATTAAGCCCCACCGAGGGCTTAACTATACTATGTTAATACCTAATTGACTGAATTTACAATTGTATTGATAATTTTGAGACTAAACCTCCCTCTTGTGACTCCGTATCGGAACACGGGATGGATTAGTCAATTTCAATTAATCTATTCTTCTAGCTTGGAAAATCCGCCTAAAAACCAGCTATTTGATCTATTATTATTCTCCTCACAACATTCTAACAACTTATTTAAATATCTTGGAATACCTACGTCTTTTCGAATGTATTTCGCGCGTTATTAAAAATATCGATTATTCCGTTCACCATGGGCTGAACCGTCGATACCAGATGCTTAACACTTGGCCTCGACGATCTAAGTCAACTTGTTCAAAAACAGTGCTAAATTTCATGAGGCCTTCTCCGAAGGACGGCTTTACACATTTATTACTTCCGGTGACGAAAGGTACTAGTCTCTCAACTACTTGATGGCGACGCTAAATCTACTTGAAAACCTTTAACTTTTCAATAATTATTATTGACTGAAATATTTTACTGTCTGAGTGGCCCATTCGATCCGAGAACTATCAAATAAACTACCACGCGTCCCAGCTTTTGTTACAGTTTTGAGGAAAGTAGTCAATGTGAAAGTGTAGGAAGTGCAACTTAAGATTCATCAAGCAACCTAAGTGTTTGAAATTTTTCAACATGTCTTCAACCCAATTTTAGTAATCCCCACTCTTATCATTTCCTAAAAGGTTCCGAGAGATATTCCTGAAACTTTGCCATGCTGCTTTTTCAGTATCTTCGTTCTTGTTATGAAATTTTCATTTCGCAAAAGAGTACGAATTATCGCTGCAAACTTCTCTCCTAAATATTGAAAACAGTCACCGCACCGTCTTTGTCCAGAGCTTTGATAAACTGTTTCACGAGACCAAGCTTGATAAGAAGAGGTGGTAGAAGAGTTTTTAAAGGCCCTATCAGTGGTCTATGTATCATGTTCCTCGACCCTGAATGAAACAATCCCATAAACATAAGAAGTAGGGATATTTTGTGAAATCTGATTGCTTGCTAAAATTTTGGGGGAGCCGGTGTAATTGTTTAGGGATTCTTATAACATGAACAGTAAGAATTAGATATTCACTTTTTTCATTTTTCATTTCAAATTAACGCCTTTGGAAATATTGTTAATTTATCGTTGTTGTTAATGTCAAGTTATCAAGATTCTTGTAAACTTTCCAGCTGTCAAAATTTTAACAAAATGTTAAATATCTCTTAAACTTTTGGGTGCGTTTCATATTTTTTGGTCACATTTTGTGCTTCTTTCAAATACTTGTAGCGTTTGGATTTAGTTTATAACAACCTAGAACGTCGTACCTACTTTATTGACCTGATAATGACTTAATTTAAGACGAAACGTTATTTGTTTCTTCCTTACAACCTAAACAGGAATTAAATTTAACAAATGACGTAAAAGTCTTATAAAATTAATTTTCGTAGTATAACTACTACGAGTAGACGTATTTGTGGCACCGAGTATACTTCTCTCAGTGTATTATAAATTCCGGTTGATACACTATGTCCGCTGCCGAGGGGGAAGGTCCTGTAAAATGTAGATAGAATATGATACATCTTCCGCGATTTATGGCGGAATCCAACTACTCAATAAGCTGGAACTAAATGGATATATGAAAGTTATCAAGTTTTATGTCGAAAGTCTTATCAGCGTTCGCCCCACATTTCAACTATAACGTCCGATATTTTTGTTCTTTGTATAAATACGCGGTTAACATAAAGAGCGTATACGCTTCCTACGTGCTATATCGCGGCTTGGGATCTGAAAATAAATGTTTAAGGAAGGGTGGTAAATTTTTTATTGATGTGAAACTAATTTTCTTGAACATTATGTAGGCGTTTTCCACGAAAAATAACTTATATTGCTCGTGTGTCGTTTACTTTTTGGGATGCGGACGAAAATTAACTGGACGCAATTGAAGCGCCTTAAAATTCGCTCAGGTCGATGTCTCACACAAAATTAATATAATTTTCAAAATCTACGCTCTTGAATTGGCTTGGAATAATTTTTTCATAATTTTTGTTTTTTTTTTCAGTCATTCGTTTCTTGTAAAATCCGTTTCAAAATCGAGAAAGGGGTCTTCTTCCTTCTTGCGAAATTTTTATGTTCCAAACATTATGTAGTAAATGTTCAGCCCTTAAGGTTTCATGCACACAATGAAAACAATTGCCTGTTGTATTCGATTTCGGATTTAACTCAACTTTCGAGTCTGATCTACGAAGCTGTTTGCAGAGAAATCCAGTCTAATGTTGTGATCTAGCCAACCGTATCTGTGAAGCAGAAAAAGACGATCGAAATTTTCATCTCTGTTTTGATTGGAAATTATTATACACGTTTCGAATTCAATTGTTGACAGAGCCATAAATCGCTCCAAATAGAATAAGTCGCAGTAGACGCATATGGAGAGCACTATGCTGTTGGTCTGGGCGACCCTCATGGAACACCCGTTTCAGATTTTTAGGGGAAACACCAGGAAATTCAAGCTGGGACACGACACCAAGTTGCCTTGCATAAATCTAAAATAATAACCAGATTCCACAACTACGCGAATCAACAGTTATGAATCACCCAAATTCGGAGAGACCAGGTGCCAGAATCTAAGTCGAAGGGTAGTGCCGAGAATTGGCGGAGCTACCATGAAGAGAGATCGGACGTCGACTGTGGTATCTTGCAGTCCTATAACCAGAGCAGAAGTATCTGGCCAATATATGTACACGATGCGAATTTAGAGAGGAATAATGCTTACGAGTATAGTGAGGGTTCTACACGATGATGCAGAAAAGGCTTAAAGACGGTGATAATGTAGTTACAGAAACAGTGAAGAAAACTAATTAAATTGCAAAAAGTACTCTTAATTCTTAAGGATTAAAACATTCCAGTAGAAAACAGTTCAGTTGTCCTTCTACCAAACCAAGGCGTCAACCCATTTTACTTCGAGGCTCCTTTATCGATATAAATTTTTTGTTAATAATCAAGAAAAGCACGCATACTAGAAGTTTCAAAGCAAAGTGGAATGGCAGTCTTTAGACTTTATTCAAACCAATATGTTTCCGAAAAGGTAAAAGTCGCAAGGTGTCAAATCAGGCGAATACTAGTGGTTGACAGTAAAAATGCGATCTTTAGTCAAAAAAGTTTGTGTCCGTTTTGGTGTTCTTGATGATGTCCTTCGAATGTTGAATTGTGAGCAAATTAATCAACTTGTGCGGAACAAACTGTGCACACACTTTTCGGCAGCCCAAATGTTCCGCCAAAATACGATGAATTGATGTTTTTGAGATGCTCAATTCCAAATCCATGAATTTCAATGAAGATTTTGGCCAATATTTGATGAATTCGCCCATAGATTTCGGTTGGCCAACATGTTGCTCATCATTTAAGACCTCACGACCGTTTTTAAACCATTCAAGAACTTTGCCACGGGATAAACAATCGTCACCATTAACTTGGTTAATCAATTGAAACTTTTCAGTAAAAGTTTTACCAAGTTTAAAACAAAACTTCGGATGCCACAAACATACTGTCACTTCAGACGCAATAACTTCGCTTCTATTCGTCCAAGAGTCATGAAATTTTGACAGTACATCTGTGAAGGATCTACCAATAGATGGTTTCACTACAAATACCTATTCTTGAAAAGTCCTGTTTACTTTGGAACGCACGTTGTCGTCCAAATATGTAGCCTAGTCGATGCTCCCGTTTCCACCGCGTCCCAGCGCTCGTCAATCGAAGACCCCTGAATAGAACTCTCCTCGAGCTCGACAATGGGCCCGTGATTAACAGCCAAGGCATAAATTGTCGGAGAGCCATCAGATAAGTTAATTTTCAGACGTGCTCCTTTCCGATAGTGTGCCCACACGTTGATGCCCAAATAAAGGATGACGGACTGTGCCGTCCACTCCACTTCACAGATCACCTATCTGGATTATTTAAAGTTGAGCCTAAGATCCGTAGATAACGCAAACAAATTACGTACATACTTGAAACATGCGTCTGCCCGCTCACACGCGGATTTATTTGTCAACGTTTATATTTATGCCATCGGGTGACGTTGTCGCCGTGCAACCGACACTGGATCCTCCGGATGAACCGGAGGTCCGGGAGGGGAACCGAGTTCCTTTGTGGCGGCGAGGCCTCTAAGAAATCGTTGGCACGTCGTTTTTGTGTTGTGAGGTGTACCGGTTGGGGAAGGTGCCGTCGAACGTGGGGTAGTTACTTTGTAAGGGGTGAAAACTGCCTCGAACCTGCCTTTCCCAGACATCTGAACGTAGCAGTCGCGTGTAGCTCGTTTTAAACAGCATTTCTTCCTTCCAAATATTGTTTATGTCTGTATACACACATGTTTACACAGGATACAGTCCTCAAAGTATTAATATTTATTAATTCAAGAAGAACAAATCCAATTAGAGGAGTAAAAATAATTAAAATGAATAAAAGTCATGATATAAATTATAAACAACACACGCACACAAAAGAAAGGTCCAAACCTAAGAAGCCCACGTACCATTTCCGAAGGAATTCGACGCATTGAACGCGATCCTGTAGTCAAAATTCATGACTTTTCGATGGATTTCGGAGAAAAGTGAAATTTTTGGGTGAAAACGCCCAAATATGGGGCGTATCTGTATTTTTTCTATATTATGTATATGCATACAATAAATAAATTACATATTAAATAAAAATTTCAAGATTTTAAACATTATTACCACTTAGTTATTAAAACTGATACCTATTAACAGTGGACTATGTATATTGTATACATCGATATTATTATTTACATGAATATACAGGGTGTCCTGTCCATGTTTCAAAAAAGTTCTTTATGGAAAAATAATAGGAGTAGTTCATGTAAAGTTTTTTCTTAGACGCCTTGTTTTCGAGATACAGTGTGTTGAAGTTATTACTTTCCAAATGGTTTTCCTTAATTATCTTTAAATCGGCTAAAGATGAAAATGTCAAAATTTGTACACGAGTAAACATCAACAACAACAGTTAAGAATAATGTGCAAACGGTTTCTTTCTGAAAAACAGTGTCGCCGATACAGGAATTGGAGACTGTATCTCGAAAACAGGGTGTCTAAGAAAAAAACGTTACATGATCTACTTCTATTATTTTCCCATGAGGAACTTGCACACAATTTTTTTAAGCATGAACGGGACACCCTGTATAACAATAATGAAATGTGTGAAGTTTTAAGTAGTCGTAATAGGCTTTATGATATTTTAAAGAAATCTTGATAATTGAATTCCTTTCATTTTGTTATATCGATTTAAAAAAAATCATCAAAATCGGAGCCGCACAAATGGTCGGTTTGGAGTTATTCATTGAATTTTCATACAAAAAGTACACGTGCGATAATATGTATAAAAACACACACGGAAAGTTCTTGAAAAAACCTACCAAATTCAATATTTGTTGTTACTTTATGCATAGTTTTGCAGCTAACGCTTGTTGACTTTGACGCTCGATATCTCGGAACTTATACGACCGATTTGAACGTTCTTTTTTTCAAGTTAAGCGTCTTTCCGAGAACTGTTTTTTAGTACTTTGGTATATTTTCTAACCCGCAAAACCGCTTCACGAAAGTATTTGTTTATAACGTAAAAATTTTTTGTACTTTTAAAATCATTCCAAAAATTATTAAAAAAAGAATTGATATTATCACGATTCTATATCATAGTTAATGGGTCCAAGTATGTGTAAAAGAATCAGCGTCAATTAAAACGCCTAACTTTAACCCCAGCACTGACGCAAAAAAATAACGACATTTCGTGCTGATAACAAATTGTCTCATACCAAAACTATCAGACCGATTTGTTTCGGGTTTTGGGACTTCGTTTTGTAATACTTTAAGGTACTTACATCTACATTTACAGTAGAATGGGACAATTCCTTACCTGTCAGTTCGATGCTTCAAAATTACCTCGATTTTCATCACTTTCTTACGCTGTTTTGGCTATCTAGCAACAAAAATATGATATGAGCGGGTATCAAATTCTATCTTGTAGCAAATTTCATAACAAGCAATTTCATCAGTAATAGTTTTTTCTGTAAACTGCATATTTAAAAAGTTATATTGAAAATTGTGAGAAAAAGTACGTCATGTACTGCAAAATATTTGCAGTTTTTATTTTTTTCTGTAAATAGCACAACTTTTCTCCTGGCGCAAACTTGTATTTTCATTGTATATATTATTTTCGATTTTTATTACACTACGTCAAGCAACGGCTATGGCAATATGTAATTCTCCTGGACATGTGTCGAATGAGTTTTTGTGAGTAATCATATAGTAATGGATTAGATTTTTTATTATAAGGGTTTTCTATTTGGATTTAAATTTGTTGTTAGTAGATTAAACTATAACTTTATTAAGTTCATCCTGAAGATTCTATGCCTGACTGACTGAAAAGAGAAATTTTAATGTCACCAGCTTAGAAAAGCCTGAGAAACAATTTAGCATACTGTCAAGGTCGTTAATGAATAATGAATAAAGAGTTGCGGACCAAAGGTCTAACCCTGTGGAACCCCCGATGTTGCCTCATAGATTTTGGACTTGAAACAACTAAATGTACCATAGTTTAATGCGTTTTGTGTCAAGACGAATTGCCACGATACGTAGGTATTAATATTATGTGATATATTGAATTTTCTTTCGAAAACGTGTCTTCTACTACTATGTTCCACATAACTGTAGCTAGTTATTCTATATAGCTCTTACAAAATATGTTGGATTTTACTCCTAGAAACGGCCCTGCGTTCAAAGACTGACGTCGGGTAATAATTGTGCCACCGATATTATCATTTAACGTACACAGGTAAGACTTATGTTACAAGTATAATTGAGACAGATGTTAATTTTTCAGTAAAAATAATACATAATGGTCGATAAATATGCTGCACACTTGAACAAATTAAAATTATTACTTGTAAGTTTTTATTATATAAATTTCAATATTTTGTGCAGATTTTAAAACTCCTTTATTCTGGCTTCTATTCCATAATATGAGTATTATCATTTTTTTAACGTTTATTGTAACTAAAATTTTTTACCAAAGCTGACATTCTTTTTGTTTTCGAATAGTTCCATTTGGAATTTATGACTAGTTCTGTTCAGTAAAAACCATTTTCTTAACCATGAGTATTATAAACTTTCATTTTAGATAATTTAATTTAATATTTGGTTGAGGATAAAACAATTGGTATACGTTTTAACATCGTACTTAGTTACACAAATAATATTGTTCATACACAGACAGGATAGATCTGTATCTGGCAGTTTAAGTACCTACCTCTGCTTTCGTGCTGTTAATAATCTACCGTTTTTAACAGTAACGATTTAAACAACACAGTAATTACACATTTTTATTTAATCTTCATTAATAATTTATTTATTGCTACCGTGAAGTTACGGCTAATACCATACTATCATTTCATTATCGCGTAATCGACGTTCATGTACAAATATTATCGGACGATTAACAGAATATTAGTAATAAATTCGTGCATATTTGTGACCAAAGTCCAGAAAACGATCATACGAAGTCTGATAATCACTTTGTAAATATATTAGTTCTAGTAATTACTGGGATTGCCTAAAACGTACAATAAAATCTGCGCCGATTATGCTGAAAATTGAAAAATCATAAAAATGAGTTAACATTTTTATATACGAGGTCTGTTAAACAAATAACCGAACTTTTTTAATTACGCGCTAATGGAGATATTTAGTTACATGCGGTTGGCAGCATTGCGTAATCATATTAATATGGTACGAAAAAGACAGTTTACTATCAAATATTATACCTAAATCACGGATGGTATGTGACCTGGTAAGAATAGTATTATCAATAAAGGAAACAAACACAACTAGTTGCATAACACTTTTTAATACAAAGCTGTATAAAGTATAAAATTAATAATAAACTTTAAAAAGTAAAGTTCGGTTAGTTTTTGAACAGACCTCGTACATATACGGTGAATTAATTTGGTCTTTCTGATAGAAATAAGTCTGTATCGATACTTTGCCGATGGTGGAATTTTTTTCTCCATTAGGCATAGTTTGATAATTAAAAAAAAAATCTTATTTAGAAAAGTAATAGCTAAAATGTAGCATAAGGAATTTTTTTAGATTTTTTTTTGTAGAAATTACAGCTGTTTGAGAAAAAAAATCAAATTTTTACCATAATTTTGAGTTTCAAAACATTATAAAAAAAATAACGCAGCATATTATCATAAAAGTCCTATGCTACATTTTAAATAATATTATACCTAAAGAATATGTGGTATAAATCTGATCCAAGTCGGTAGAGTATATCTCGTGATATCTTGTCCATAGATTGAAAAAAGTAGTTTTTAAATAAATAAATATTCAGACGACCTAAATAAGTACCAGTTTTATGTACCTGTGCTATTTACAACTGGCCAATTTCCCTAAACTAAAATTATAATACATAAAATAATTGTACAATACCCTTTGTCATAGTACTCTGCTCAATATGCTATAACTCCGAATATAATGTGAATATGGTTAGATGCTTATAATATTCTTAAAAGTATGCACAATAAATCCAGCCAATAAAAAAATATATTTTCTGAAAATTTCAAACTGGTGTCCCTTAATAATCCAATTAAATAGGTCTTTAAATTGCAGTTTGGTTAACTTGCCTGAATTTTTGATATAAGTTAGTTTGAGGTACATAATAATAATAATTGACAGAAATTTTTGTTCTTCCCCCCTAGCAGGGGTGAAAAAAGATAAAATAAAGGAGTTTTTCAAGATTTTTGAAATCATTCCTTAACTTCTAGTCTCCGTAACTCTGTTAATTTTAATAGTACAAGAAAAAGTCAATATACCATTTTTATGTGGAATTATATGCTCTACAACTTTTATAAGAAACTTTTTTTCTAGCTCTTACCCCTTTTGAATTATCTTGAAAAATCACTTTATTTTATCTTTTTTCACCCCTGGCCCATTTAATTGGACTATTAAATGAAATAGTTAATGACCTATAGAAAAACCGGCCCCTAATCTCAACATTTTATGACATTTTCGAAAAAACTAATTATTTTGTGGTACATTTCAACAGTTCCGAGCGTTTTCCGCTATATGCAATTCCCAGTTCCCCCTACATCCCAAAGCCAGCGTTGATAGTGACCCTCACTAACCACCTGCTAACTGATTCAGTTGCGTCTCGATTTGTACTCGCCTGTCTCGAGCTATTTATCGCCCATCCTCACTCATAGATTTACTACGATCCCTATCCGATTGCGCCGGGTATTCCTCGCTCTTCGGATCCCCGTATGCGATATCCCCGTGGGTGTTTTCTGTTATATTTGTTTCTAGCTGTTTTTTTAGAGGAACGCTAATTTCAGTAAGTATCTCACGTGGCACATTATGTCTTTGTTTCAGGTTCCTAAATATTTTATTCGTATATTCGTCAACTACATTAATTTATAGTCTCGTGTCTAGTGAAAAGTTTAGCCGAAGTTGTTCAATATTTAAAATCGCCCTTAAATTGGGAAACAAATAAGTAAGAGAGCAAATCTTATTAGATAATAACTTACAGTGCATTTTCCAATTCAGATTTTTGTCTATGTTCAGTCCTAAAAATTTTATTACTTCAACATGGACTTAAGTCCTTATTTCCTACAGCAAAACCCAACATGTCGCAATATTTCTGCGAGCTGCGAAATCTTATAATATTGGTTTATTAGTATTAAAATACAAATTATTATCAGATAACCATTTTGCTAGATCTTTTAATAAGACATTACAATTTGTCTTCAAATCCTTATCGTTTGTGTTCGATGTAATTAAAGATGTGTCATCCGCATACATGGCAAAATTTGTGCTAGGTGAGATGGCATGTAAATCATTAACATATTTTAAAAACAGCACCGGTCCTAGAATCGAGCCCTGCGGTACACCCATCTTTACAGGATACTGCACCGAACAAATATTTTCCACTGAGACATATTGGTTTCTATTCTCCACGAAAGTTTGCAACCAATTAAGAGGAAAGCCTCTGGTACCACAAGAAATCAGCTTATATAATAAAATTGTTTTCCTATCTACGAATATTTGCCTTTTTTACTAGATATTGTTTTTAAGGAGGTATATCGGGGTCCGAGGGAAGTGAGGATCGCAGGGGGGGTCCTATGATTTTCTTATGGGACTAAAACCCACTACCAACTTGAACAAATTAAATTCTATTGAAATTATTTGCGATAAACATTATCTATATAGCAAAGAAATCTACTTAATATGCACATAACATATATTGAAAATTAACAATATAAAAATATCACATTTAAGTAGTTTTAAATTATATTTAATGAACGCATAAACACTATGTAGATGTGGCAACAGCGCTAATAATCGAGTGCAGTTGTACACACTGCAAACCTACAGACCTCAGACATTGGAGANCTAGCTCTTACCCCTTTTGAATTATCTTGAAAAATCACTTTATTTTATCTTTTTTCACCCCTGGCCCATTTAATTGGACTATTAAATGAAATAGTTAATGACCTATAGAAAAACCGGCCCCTAATCTCAACATTTTATGACATTTTCGAAAAAACTAATTATTTTGTGGTACATTTCAACAGTTCCGAGCGTTTTCCGCTATATGCAATTCCCAGTTCCCCCTACATCCCAAAGCCAGCGTTGATAGTGACCCTCACTAACCACCTGCTAACTGATTCAGTTGCGTCTCGATTTGTACTCGCCTGTCTCGAGCTATTTATCGCCCATCCTCACTCATAGATTTACTACGATCCCTATCCGATTGCGCCGGGTATTCCTCGCTCTTCGGATCCCCGTATGCGATATCCCCGTGGGTGTTTTCTGTTATATTTGTTTCTAGCTGTTTTTTAGAGCAACGCTAATTTCAGTAAGTATCTCACGTGGCACATTATGTCTTTGTTTCAGGTTCCTAAATATTTTATTCGTATATTCGTCAACTAGATTAATTTATAGTCTCGTGTCTAGTGAAAAGTTTAGTCGAAGTTGTTCAATATTTAATATCGCTCTTAAATTGGGAAACAAATAAGTAAGAGAGGAAATCTTATTAGTTAATAACTTACAGTGCATTTTCCAATTCAGATTTTTGTCTATGTTCAGTCCTAAAAATTTTATTACCTCAACATCAGTAGTTAAGTCATCATTTCCTACGGTAAAACCTAACATATCACAATATTTCTGCGAGCTATGGAATCTTATAATATTGGTTTTATTAGTATTAAAATACAAATTATTCTCGGAGAACCATTTTGTTAGATCTTTTAATAAGATATTACAATTTGTCTCCAAATCCTTATCGTTTGTGTTCGATGTAATTAAAGATGTGTCATCCGCATACATGGTAAAATTTGTGCTTGGTGAGATAGCATGTAAATCATTGACATATATTAAAAACAGCACCGGTCCTAGAATCGAACCTTGCGGTACACCCATCTTTACAGGATACTGCACCGAACAAATGTTTTCTACTGAGACATATTGAGTTCTGTTCTCCACGAAAGTTTGCAACCAATTAAGAGGCAAGCCTCTAATACCACAAGAAAAAAGCTTATATATCATCCAAACATATAACAATAAACAAAGGACTCTACAACGTTACAATNCATGTTTTTTAAAATGTTCTCTACAGGTTTCTCTGTATTTTAAATTAAAAATTAGCCGTATAATTCTTTTTTGAGAAATGAAAACTTTGGAAGCAGCCCCTACACTACCCCACAAAATAATATTATAAGAAATGTGAGGGTAAACAATGGCATAGTAAACATTAATTAATTGATTAAAAGATATTCTTCAGTTTTAATATAGCATAATAGCTGCTATTTAATTTTTTGCAAACATGATTTATGTTTGTATACCAACTTATATTGCTGTCCACAAACAAACCTAAGAATTTTGTAACTTTTGAAAAATAAATGTCAACATTATTAACTAGGATCTTACTACAATCAGGAATTACAGACCCAGTGCCAAAATACATACAAGTGGTTTTAGCAGCATTTACAATCAGCGAATTTCTACCGCACCATGTGGTAAATTCTCTGGAGAGAATATTCATTTTCGTTTGTGTTCAATGTAATTAAAGATGTGTCATCCGCATACATGGGTAAAATTTGTGCTTGGTGAGATGGCATGTAAATCATTAACATATTTTAAAAACAGCACCGGTCCTAGAATCGAGCCTTGCGGTACACCCATCTTTACAGGATACTGCACCGAACAAATATTTTTTATTCCCCACAAAAGTTTGCAACCAATTAAGGTAAGCCTCTGTTATCACAAGAAATCAGCTTTATACATGGTGTTTCAGGATTAAGTCGACAAACTTTAAGGATATTCCTCATAAAAAAAAATAAGAAAAAATCAAGTATAATTTTTTTCCAGAGACGCTTCGTTTTCGAAATATAGGGTATAAAGATTTTTAAAAAAATTCGAATTTTTTAAATAATTTCTAAACGAAGAAGGCTATTTAAGCCAAATTTGGCATGACACACCTTATAAGATACCATTTTTCCATAGAAGTAGAAATCTCGCAAGCAACCAGTGGCAGAGTTATGGGGACTCAGACTCATTAAATTATAAAAAAAAATTAATACGGCCCTATTGTAAATAAAAAATGATGCTGTTTTTAGATAGAACAGTTTGTTATTGACAAAAAGTGTACATTCACTTTTTTTCCTAACTCTTATAGCAAAATTGATTTTTCGGAAGGGTGCTCCTGGATTCTGTCTATAAACTTTAAAATGAACCTCAACAAAAATTTTCGAGTAGGCTGCTGTCAAGCAATGTTAATTTGACGTTTTAAATGTTATTTTGCGAATTATTGCATAAATTATACATTAGATAAAGCGTTCAAACTAATAATAAAAATAAGTTTAATAATGCCGTCTATATTTTCGAACAATGAATATGCTGATATGGTCTTTGTACCTATATGGTTTTTGTGATGGAAATGCCACGGCGGCTCGCCGTGAATATGCAGTAAGATTTCCTCATAGAAGGATACTAGCAAAGGAAACATTTTCAACGACATTCAGTCGTCTCAGACAAACTGGGTCTTTCGGTATTCCAACTTATGCTGATGGACATTTTGCCCCACTTTAGGACGAAGTAAGATCGAATACTATTTTAAACCATTTCGATGAAAATCCATCCACGAGTGTCAGAAGATCTAGCTATGAGCTAGGTATTTCGTCAAGTTCCATTTGGAGGACTCTTCAGGCTGATGGACAAAATATTTTTTAAATCATTTCATTTTTGATTCACTTTTCGCTTTGTCTAGGTATAATATTAATTGGTAATTTTTTGGTTGTTTCAATTTACAAATAAATTTTCATGTATTGTTTGCCATCTTATTTTATTTAAAATTACACAACACAAGGAACTCCGTCCCCATAACTCCGCCACTGGTTGCTTGCGGGACTTTTATTTCTATGGAAAAATGGTATCTTATAAGAAGATATGTCATGCCAAATTTGACTTAAAGAGCCTTCTTCATTTAGAAGTTATTTAAAAAAATTCGAATTTTTTTTAAAATCTTTAACGCCCTATAATTCGAAAATGAAGCGTCTCTGGAAAAAAATTTATCCTCGATTTTTTTCTTATTTTATGAGGAATATCTCCTTAAAGTTTGTCAACTTAATCCTGAAACACCCTGTATAATAAAATTGTTTTCCTATCTACGAATATGTATTTGCCTTTTTTATTATTGTTTTTAAACGTATCCTATTACTAATTTTTATTTTTTGTCTTTTACTTTAAAAAATTGTCTGAATTATTTTAATACCTTTAAAATATAGTAAATAAGGTGTATCATATTTGTGTCCCAAATTAATGTAAACTTCTTTGTTATCTCTCAGCAGTTCAATGCTGTAGGAAGGAAACTGTATCAGCACGAGATACGCTTTCCACATTTAGCAGATAATGTGGTTTTTCGATACGCGTTTAAATTCCAAAATCACAAATAATCCCCAGTATTCCCTCCCAACCGTACGGTAAAGATTTAGCCGTAGTATATCTGGCCGAGCCGGATACTCGAAAGTTCAGCACTTGATAAATATTGTAGTGATTAGAACTTCCTCTGGAGATATAGATAAACAGTCGTTATATTGCCTCTGCGTATCCGCATCGGAACCATCTTGACATTAATTCTTTTTTAAAGTTCTCTCCTTCGACCAGGTATAATAACTCAGATTGTGTTTTCAAGGTCCCCGAGCTAGCGATGTCTATCTGGGAATGCATCAGTCTGTGTCATTATGGCCCATTGTTTAACAATGCAATGTTTATCACTAAAAGTGTGTTTTCTTTAATGGGGATTCTGATCGGGAGATAGGTCTTCCTCCGCGCCCGGTAGTTTTTTCCCTGCGAGCTGTGAAGTCTCGGAATCGGAGAATAATCCTTGGGCTTTATATTTTTCGATACCAGCTCCAGATAAGGCGGATGTATAAATTGGGACGCTCACAAAAAATGCATAAATAAGGTCACTGTTTCTTTTCAATTTCTCGTTCTGGATGAGATTTAGCGGAATCTCGAGAACTCCATCAAAATATGTGATAGTTCCGCACAGATGACAATAATTTATTCGGATTAAACCAATAAAAATATTTTATACTTTTCTAGGCAGCAATATAGCCAGAACAATTTAATAATAATGCAAAAGACAACTGCATTCTTTCTCATATTTTAGTCAACATAATACATGATTAGTATTTTGGTTACATAAAAATAGTTATTTACACCATAAAGGAGGTAAGTATTATTTGGCTGGCAGTAAAGTACGAGACTGGTAAATTATACTTAACTGCTTCATGGTGTATAACATTTTGTCTGCTCCCACAGTTCTTTATGGTTCATGAAATAAAGATTAAGTTTTATTTTTTGATATTTCTTAATCAATTCATTATGACATTATTCGAAATCTTGCAAAGTCGCCTTGGTTGTTTGAATTTCTAAGGCGTTTATAAACATGTTACAACCAACGAGTCGGCAAGAATACATTTCTAAGATTCCTAATAAGATTGCACAGTTTTTGAAACTAGAACATCCTGAAACATATACAGACCATTAATTCCGAAGAACATTGGCAACGTTACTGGCTAATACAGGAGTTGATGTATTAGTAACCAGGAGACATGGTGGGTAGAAATCAGCAACAATTGCAGAAAGTTATGTTGCTGACAGTTTAAATAACAAAAATGAAATAGCCAACAGGGCTCTTTGGAATGACACTTCAACTCCAGTTTCTAGTGGTACGTCGCTTCATACTGTTTTAATGGATCAGTCAGATAATATTGAGCCTCCGGTGGCTGAAATGGAGCGGTCAAATCATTTTGAGGAAAATCTGACAATTAGTAAACGCAAGGGGAATAATTATTCAGATTTTATAAATGTTACTAAATGTAATAACTGTACAATTACTATAAATATTCATTCATAATAATTAATAAAATGGAATATTCATCAAATAGTTCTATTTATTTGTTCATAAAATATGCATTTATAACTCGAACTCGCATTTTTCCTACCGTTGTCCCTAGCATCTTCCACTTCTACGGTAAAATCCACTTACCTCCTTAAAAACAATGTATTTAATAGTCTATTTACTATAGTGGGAGCAGATAATTTTTGCAGCAAGAGATGAAACTGTTACAGTTTTTCTGAAAAGTGAAAAAACTTTAATTTAACTCAAGGTGACTGATACAGTGCAAATTAGTGTTTGTTTAGTCGTTCCTATTGCAACATGTGCATCTTTTTTCGAAAAACACTTTATTGCTGCATTCACGTAGAATGACATTGTCAAATAAGATGTACGAAATCATTTTCATTTACAGTGTTTTTGACACTTCGAAAACTATCGTAAAATGTTGACATTTTATTTTAATTCTGTGTCTAAAATAATACGTTTCATTAACTGGAATGAAAAATACTATTTTGTTCTAGCACAAAAAAGGTTTTTTTTTCATGCAGCTGTTAATTAGGTAATTTATTAATCTAATTGGAAAAATTGCTTCAATAATACGACTACATATTTTTGAAAATTTATTTGAGTTAAACATATTTTATAACTTAATCAACTACCGTATTTTTCTTTGTTAGAAAATTGCAATTCCAGGTTTCCAATCTTACAGAATACCAACTTTGAAATATTTCTCGATCTGGTAGAAATTTAATTAATATTTTCATTTTCATATATACGAGTATTGAAAAAACTTCATATCATACACGATGTCCATAAACAAATAGGCTACTCTTCAAGGGTAACTTCTTTGGATGGAAATAGACCGAGGTTTCCTAAGTATAGCTATGCATTTTTACAAAATGTTGGTCTTCGAATAATAAACAAAACAGCACAGCACACTCTGTTTCATGTATTCTTAACGGCCTCATCTTCATTCATCTTAGACTACCCCAAAAATGCTCTTGTATCAAACTTCATTGAAATATTTGGAAGTGTGACTTGATGTTATCTTAAAAAAATGAAACAAAATAATGTTTCCTATCCCTTTTTTTTTTGTTAATATTAGATATTTTTGAGCTTCATTTCTGGAGTCATATTTCAAAGTCCATAATTCAATATCGTTCACCCAAGTGTAGAAATAACGACCGAAATTAGCGCTATAATTGCCGTTCATTAACTCTCCTATGCAATTGAAATGAAACAGGTGCTACAGCATAAATCTAGCACAGGTAATTTCAACGAAAATGATTTATTATTTCACTTTTACTAATTGTATCGTAGTGGTGTTACTTGAAACGGTTTAATTGCAGTTTAGAAAGGTTATAGAGTACAAATCACTGATTAGAAACTTGTCTGACTATTAATTTATC
The DNA here is from genome assembly GCF_000390285.2 of Anoplophora glabripennis. Taxonomy (NCBI): domain Eukaryota; kingdom Metazoa; phylum Arthropoda; class Insecta; order Coleoptera; family Cerambycidae; genus Anoplophora; species Anoplophora glabripennis. The sequence goes on from NW_019416556.1 coordinate 30,947, forward strand.
TACTGCTAGGTCGCTACAATAATAAGGATAGTTGAAATTCATATTTTAAAAATGAACGTGAAAAAGATATATGACAGTTTAAACGGTCAATCGGTAATACAGTATTATTCACATACGTTTTTGAAACGTATTATCAACGTGCCATTAATAATTCGTGTTACTTTAGAAAATCAACCGTTCTTTTGAGGAAACTCACAATGTTATGCGGCACTTTTGCATTCGTTAATTTCCAGCTACTGTCATCTTCAAAACAGTGCCTAGCCGCTGTGTTCGGGTGAACACAATCTACATAAAAACAAGTACTTACAACCAACGAAAACACAAAATATCTACCAATTCTCATTTTCCCATGAGTTACCAGCTGTAGACCAGCCCCGTAAACAAATTGTCGTTGAAATATACTTCTCAATTTTTGGTGAATTTTTCAATGCAAAGGTACAAACTAAGAAAAATAGACATTAAAAAAAAACTGATATTTTCTTATTATAATTGCCATCTTAAATGCTACTGCAAGAGTTCGCAAACAAAATCCGTGGTGAAATTGATCCCCATCAGCACGGATACAGGCATGGCACCGACGCACCTAATTTTGGCGAATATTTTTCCAATGACTTCAAGTGACTCCAAACTCCGTTGAAGTTAGATCGGATGACCAAGGTGGCCACGGCACAGGACCAAAGCGTCCAATCCATCGCTTAGGAAACATTTTATTCAAAAGTGTCGTTACTTCTCGAGTACTGTGTGGAGGACCCCATCTTGAAGATAAAACATGCGTGCCCGAACTTGTAATGCCACACAGTCCAATAATTCAGGCAACCGGTTCTCCAAAAAATCAACCATGGTCCATTTAGTCGTCCTTCAAAGAAATAGGGACCCACAAGTACGTCGCCTGTTACGCTAGCCCAAACATTTATCGAGAACCGATGTTGAAAATGAGTTTCCTCAATCGCGTGAGGATTTTCATCGGCCCATATGTGCATATTATGGAAATTCACTTCATCACGGGTAAATGTAAAATATACGCAGGAAAGTCTACTTGATTGGCACATTGCCGTAAAAACCATCTGAAAAAAAGCATTCGTTGATTTTGGAGTAAAATCTGTTGAACTGGTTGCAGATAATAGGGGTGCAACAGCTTGCGCCTTAAGATGCGATTTACGGTACGAGATGAGGTTCCTACTAGCTGTGCGAGTCGTCGAGTACTAATTGTGGGGTCTTCGTCAAGATTTTCCAACACTGCACCTTCAACATTAAGGTTCACTTGCTGACCACGTCCTTCTCCTCGAGGAATAACACTTCCCGTATCTCGCAGCCGCTGAACGCACTGTAGGATTGTATTTGCACATGGGGGGTGACGTTGTGGCCATCGTTCCCGGTACAACCTAGTCGCCGCGAGCGCATTTTCTCCGGCTGCACCATACACTAACACCATATCGACACGTTCGGAAATAGTAAATGCATTGTTTTCTCGGTTCATTGTAAAACTAGTTTGTGCACAAACTAAAAAATTAAGCAAAGTAAGAAATAAGAATCTCGTTTTTAATGTAATCGGCACGCTATTCTTATTTTTTACTTCTTTATAAAAATTACACTGTCACTATCGTGGAATTACAAAATAAAAACTTTTGTCTGGAATCTTTCACTTTTTAACACTGATGGGTCGATGGACGATGCTTAATATTTAATAATTAAGTGAATAATGAATTCAATACAAATACAAAATCAGTTGACTGCACAAATTTTTTGACAATGTAACCTAACCTTCTTTTAGTATTACTAGTATTAGATTATACCGACTTAAATTATAAGGTTGCATCTCGGGTCGCATAAAAACATTTCCAAAGTTTTTAATAAATAACACAGGGTCGGCCTTCATTTTCGTTGAATAAAATAACTTTAATTTACAAAAAAAAAAAAACGCGAAGATAGAACTTTTTCGTATAAGACTTTTCTATTACAAATATCATCAGGAAGCTGTAGTTTATTTTTTTATAGATTATACACGCCACACCTGTATACTAATTGACGTATTTTAGCGTTTTTGTGAAAACGCAACACAAAATCAAATATGCCTTGTATGTTTTGGTATGTAATTTTTCTTTAAAAATGTTCTTTTTTCACTTTTTCTGTTGTCGAAAAACAATCACCAAGGCAAAATGTCCACGCTAACTCGTCCCGCAGCGTGTTTCACGTTATCGTATTGCTTTTAAGCACAGATATTTCAGATTTTTCAGCTTAAATTTCCTTATCGCACATCTGACACTCTCATCCCTCCCAATCGTTTGTTACTGGCCACACGGCCTCATCGCTTAAGCCACCGAATTTTTTTGTCCACCAATTTGATTTACATTCTTCAGAAACGGAGATAATCCCCGAGCGTCCATTAATAATGATGTCGGCCGCATAGCGTATCAAGCCGTCGGTGAAAGAATCCGTATTAACATAAATTAAACCAACAGGGCCCCAGAATTAATCGAAACTAATGTACGGCCGTTGAAAAGTGTCCCGCTGGGTCTGTTGTGCCCAGTGCTGTGCTCAGGTGCAATAAATATCGTGAATTGTATGCGTTTTAGAGATTTCGCGTTCGGAATATGGGAAAACCATATTCATACGGCTTTATCTAAATCGGTGCTTTTAAGTATAGGTGTGGTTTGGCATGAAATATGTCTTAGTTCGTAAGCTGACGCAGTGGCTTGCATTCTAAGAACACGCAGGCGGCTTTGGCGAATTCTTTATATAGTATAGGTGAATGGGAACGGGCAGCAATGAATATTTATTAATATCTGCCTGGTTTTAAATAGTAGTTATGCGACTGTGTGTTTTAACAAAATATCTATAAATCGCTTATTAATGTATATGTTAGGTGTGCACTGAAATATGTTGCATCAGAAAATATGCACGAATTCCTTTTTCATATAAACTAGTCACAAAAATTAAGCCCAAAAAAAATCCTAAATATTTAGATGGAAACGAAAAATAGTCGTAAAAAAGTGAAAAAATTTCAAATTGTTTACTTTTCTTGCAAAAGGTCCATTAGCTTCAATAAATTATTTTTTTTGGAATCCTACCTGTCAGCTGTTTTACTTTTATTCAACCTTTTTAATTTGAGCTGTTTAAGAGCTTTGTATGATGATTTGTTGCTGAGTTGTCGTCGTTCGAAGCAAAAATGACCCTTTTGGCTTTGATAATTAATTTCTCGGGGACTGATGATCGTACAGAACATCTAAGCAGGGTTTTGGAAACTTCAAAGTATCCTCTATTAGACACTCCAATCGTTTTTTGAAGAAAACATTTTCGATACGAGAAATTTGATTCAAAAATGGTAAAAATTGCTTATTTAAGAATTTTCGTTAAACCTATATAGGTCTACAGAAAAATCCGCGTTGGCATATGTCTATCTCTTAAGGATAACATACTATATCTGTTTTAATACTTTAAAAAATGGGCAATTGTAAAGCGGTAATTGGAAAGCTATTTACACAAATACGGTATAAATCCTTGAGCATTTCATGAAGATTATTTTTTCCCTTTACACCATGCAAATTAAATGAATACCTTAGGAGATATAGCAAAATCAAAATAATGCCCAACGAAATTAATTTCGTGTCGCCGTGATTCG
>NW_019416556.1:36402-109300 GCF_000390285.2 Anoplophora glabripennis
TTATATATAAAAAAGTTAGTATTTTCGTAGATTTCAGTACCTAAAACCTTGATGGTTTGATCGTTTTTTGCACCTGTTTATTCGTTTTACTGCGGCGTCTTTGAAAATACTCAGGTGGTATGACATAACATTTCTATTATTTGATAAGCTTTAGATTATTCAGTTATTAAATGTTTGAAATTATTTGTCTTTGCGGAAAACACTATGAAAACACTTTTTTTCATAAAAAAACACTCGATATCTATCGAAACAAAAATAAAATAAAATTTTTTTTTTCATTATTTTACAATATTCACAATCGTCAAAAAGAAGTGTCAATTTAAAAATAAAATTGCAAAAAATCATATACCCCCCCATCAGTCGCTGTATTTTCTTCCCCAAATCTCGAATACTTATTGAGTTCTTCGCGCACAAATCGTATCCCCGAGTTTTAATTAGAAAAAAAAACATTTTTTTCTAAAAAAACATTTTTTTCTAAAATATCAAAAATTTTCGTACATTTTTTTTATTTGAAATCCAATTAGTGTATTATATTATTAATATTATACGAGTGACTGCTATTATTTTTAAACAATATGAAGCAAAGCTTCGTTATTAAGAAATGCTATAGTATTCATTTACATACTATTGTGTATATATAATTATGATTTCTACTTCAATTACTCTTCTTTCTTTCTTATCCTGAAAGAATATTTCTGTAGCAGTTTTACTAAAAGTAAGGATCATATAGTGCTAAAGTTTCTATCACTTCACTGTATATGCAAGGCATCAATTAAAGTCTACTGTTAGGTGGAATAGTATATCACCCACTCTAAATGCTAGTGTACTAGATCTTATTCTTACAATTAGTAAAGTGCCTGTGACTAGCTGGAGAAATTGTGTCACTCGAATATTCATATTACGAATACTACAGAGATATTTATTGTTAACATAAGTGATGATACTGATAATGAAACTGAAGTAAATGAATCAACTTCTATATTTATTATTTATTATTTATTATATTACTATTATTTTATGAAAAAAATATTATATTTTATTATCTATTTTTGTTTTTTGTATTGTATCCTAATAATAATTTTTGTATTTCCTGTGTCAGTTCAATGTCTTCTCAATACTTGGCTAAATAGAAATAAATTCTTGAAATACAACTCAGTAGCGTACAGGTAGTTGATTCTCTTTGTGAATGCAGTTTATAATTACTGTACAAAAATAGTATATCGAATCAAGCAACAAAGTAGATTAATAATTTCATATTATTTCATGTTTCAATTCAAAATAGCAATTAGTTACTGATACAGTCAACAACCTATTTCTCTATCAGTTGTTATTCTATTTCTGGGTAAGATTATAATATATGTCACACTTTTATAAATAAGTTTTGGTAAAATCTGAATAACCTTCTGCTTTTCATGTTTTAAGTTATTTCATTTTGTGCTAACAATAAGTAAAAAAAAATGTGCGCGTATGACGGTGACAACATTTTTAACATTAAGGCGATGTTTCGCACTGTATTAGTATGTCCTCTCCAAATTTGGTTTAGTGCAACTCTCTCGGTTTCGAGAATACAGTACATATGTATGTTTTCAGCCACGAAAATTGAATAATTCCAAATATTTCGAATTTTCACCTCCAAGAAGGGCGGTGACAACATTTTTAACATTAAGGCGATGTTTCGCATTGTATTGGCTATGTCATCTCCAAATTTGGTTTAGTGCAAGTCTCTCGGTTTCGAGAATACAACACCTACAGTGTAGGAAAGTACCGATGGTCTATCAGAAGTTACGTGAGAGCGATAAAGTAAGCCATAGAAATCCATGTGATAGACAAGGATGGCTATACTGAAGGCGTCTAATAGTCATCGCCCATTTCGCCCTACCACAAATAAGAAGTGGATCTTATTTGTGGAAGGGCGAAACGGGCAGTGACTAAGAGACGCTTTCATTATAGCCATTCTTCTCTATCGCATGGATTTCTATGGCTTACTTTATCGCTCTCACGTAACTTCAGATAGACCATCGGTACATTCCTACCCTGTATTTAGACCCACTATTGTGTTTTTCTGAGGACATGTTTCTTTTACATTATTGCACAATAAGTTACTAAATATATTTATGATAAATGTAATCTGAGACAGAAATATAAATTCCAGTTTTTAATTTCATATATTACAAATCTCACTGGTCGATTTTACCTTTCCAATTTATTGAAACCCAATTTTTTACAGTTTAAATTTAAACATAAAACTAAAATATGTAAAACTAAAATATTATATTTATAACAGTTCAGTGGCAGAGATTTAGGGTGACAAATTTTTTTCAAAAGAATTTCTACTCCCGTGATATTCTTTTTCAACGGAACACATTACAGGCACTTGATAAAATATTTTTTTCATCCAAATAGAAAAAGCAATAAAAAAATCCAGATTTTTAAAAAGTTAGCAGCGAAAATTTAATTTCCTTTTGACGCATTTCATTTTTTCAAGNTACTCCTACAATTTACTATTTAAAACGACTTTTTTTTGTTTTAAAAATCTAATTACATCGTATTACCCCAAGGGTAAGTGGCTTTTAATTCTTCATTTCTAGTTATACATCTTGTGTCCCTAGGAAAGTGGTGGGGGGGGGGCTACCAAAAAGGATATTTTTTTTCTAGAATAGGTCCTCACCAATTTTCAGCATACAGGCCCCCACCACTGTAAATCAGGCACTGGCGTATATCCTATTGTGAGAGTCAAACAATAAGAAGTTATGTTACTTAATAATTAAAAGTGTTTTAAACTATTACATCAATTATTATGCTTGGCATGTATCCACGTACAGCAGTTGTAATACTTGTCTGTATGCTTGGTGTGAACTTCCTTCTCGTTGGGCGTGATTTCAATTTTTTACATTCGATCAGATAAATTTTAATGAAATTGAACTAAAAATAACAAAGTACTTGTAAAGGGTGTTCCGAAAGTAACGCAGGATTTGAATGGTGCGTCATTTTAATTCGGAAAAGTTGGCAGCATTGTGTAGGGTTACATGTTGTAGTAAACACGTTGTGGTTGGATAAAATGGAGCGTTATAAGACGGATGGGCGGGTGAAGATTGTGAAACTTCATTACAAGTTCGGAGAGTGTGTAGATGAGACTGTGCACACATTACGTGGAATTTTCGTTGCGCGCCTTCGGTCACTGCAATTAAACATTTCAAAAAGCACAATGCGTCGGATGTTAACAAAAGATCTGCATGCATCTGCATTTAATTCTGTGGGGATTTGTAAAGTTCAAAGTTTATTCTGCTCAAATGAATACCATTCCTGAATTAAAGAAATTCGGAGAGTTATAAATGAAATTTAGTCGCAGGTATGCAAAGTAACTGAGGCGAATGAAAATAAATTTGATTTTTTGAAAATCTGTGATATTCATAATATTAATATTAAATCAAGGGGTGCTGTACATAAAACCATACATTTTTGAGAAGAGTTTTAAATTTCGGATTTATATTTTACGTTATAGTCACCTTCTTTTGCTGTGAATAATGTGCATAACTGAAATAATTTTCTATTGGGATTATCCCCCTTTTTATCATGGAGATGTTCCGCCGCTGGCCGCCCGGCCTAACCCTACTTTCCGCTGTAAACTAGGTGTAAAAAAAAATGAAAAGTTGCGTGCCGGTCGCGCACATTAACATAAATTTGATAAGCGATACGCGATAAAGTCCATAAGCGTATCGCAATCAGAGTAAATATCTGTTTTCTTTTTTTGAAAGGAGCGCTCGGTAAAAGCAAAACGGACGGCCGGTCTGGCTCCGGAGATATGATTTGATAGTGGCGAGGACAGTCCGGCATTTAATCTTTCGCCTTAATGGTATAAATTATTCACCGTGATAAGTGAATAGGTAAAACTCATTCCATAATCGCATCTTCGGGAGATAAAACCGTGGGGGAGAGCGGTGTCGGTTGAAATCGGTCGAGTTGCTTTAACAGTTGTGACTTCCCTAGTTGCCACTTGGCAGGCGTTAGTTGCAGTGTTGTCAAGTCAAGGAAAAAGTCCCCAGCTCTAGGGCTGTTTAATAATACAGGGACCTAGGGAGGATTTTTTGAAATACACAAATCTATGCACAAAAGTATAAATTTATTATGTCAGTTCTTGCGAAAACTATTAAAAAGATAATTCAATAACAATAAATACTTAACGTTTAACAAACAACTGCCAAGTTAGCAGGGAGTATAGTTTGGAAAAATATTGAGCCAATTATTTTGCCGGACTGCTACAAGGCGATTCAGAACTTATTGGATGTATAGGAGACTCTTAGAAATACAATTTTATAAAAAAAATCAAAAAGGGCAGTTCGAAAATGATTTAAAAATACACTTCTGCACGACACTGGAAACTGGTCCACTGTAACACTTGATCTTGATAAGGCGAAGTGTAATAAAAAACGGACAAAAACTTAAAAGAAAGGAAAGAAATAAATATAGTTTTATAACACCCATTTTATTTCAACAAATTCAACTGCTTTTGCCGATATTATTATTAATTAATGAAATTAATTTGTGGTTTTACTTAATAAAATAATTTGACATACATGTTACAACAACTGTTCAAAATTTTGTTCACCGACACATTTGGACCCGTCTTATAAAGTTTCTACGAAGTAACACAAATGTTGTCTTGCTTAACCATAACACAAATGCTTCCCCATAACACAAATTTTGTCTTCCTTCACCATAAATTAAAACGATATCCATCAACTCCGAGTTGCTATACACATAAGCCATTTTTGACACAGACTACTAAAAAACTATTGTAAATACTATCGCATTGACGCTAATACTAATTGTAAAATCAGATTTCAGTAATCGGAGTCGCTGAGACCACGTGGCTCTCCACGTGCATTGTGTTAAGCGCACAACGCGAATGACTGTAGAGACAGTTGTCCAGCAATGTCATGGTTGAAAGTACTACAACTTCAATAATCTTTTTCTCGGAAACTATAAGGATTTTACAATTTTTTTTTCTATGATGTTGACTCCATTTTTTTGTACCGCATCTATTCCCAAATTTTTTTAGATAAGTTGTGAATCACCCTGTATAATTATGATTATGTGGTATTTAAATCGTTAATGAAAGTTAAAGAAATAACAATAAATCCAAAATAGTTCATTTTTCAAATACTTCAAATAAAAAACATATTCATTCTTACAAACGCCAAGAGGAGTTAGAAGTAGAAATATTATTTTAAAAATATCTTAAAGGGGTGTAGTCTAGTTTTCTGGGTGTCTTTGGTACTGGTGATATTTATATACGAATTCAATTAATTTTTAACTTTAATTAGATATTAATAATTATTAGCATCAGAGGTATTTTAGAAAAGATTATCTTGTTTTTTTTTTATTTCAATACCCTGCCTCTCGAAAACTATCACCCTTTAACGCTTGTTTTTGTACTTAATCAACACCCTATATATCTGCAGCAAATGTAAAATAATTTGGCTATCTTCACTGAAACTGAGATCATGAAATCTGTTATTCTTTCGGACACTGATCAAAATGAGCTGTTGAAGTTGTTTATTTGTGTTTAAATAAATATATTTTTAATATGACACTTTTGTGTCTGGTTTATTTTATTTTATCATAGTAATAAAAGTTCTAAGATAAACCAAAAACTTTTGTTTGATGTTACATGACATCTATTAAAGTTATATCATGAAAGTAAATTTTAATCGTAGGTATGCTACATTTAGTGTAGAATAAATATGTGTATACAGAGTATTTTGGAAAGTGAGGTTTTAATTTTAAGGGATTTATAACTCATGCTAAAATAATGCACAGGCACACTTTTTTTTTCGTATCTTTTTAACAGAAAATGTATTTTGACCTGCTGAAGACGAAGGAGCCATCAGAAATGCACCATCATCTCAGGATTTTTCTATATTTTTAAAGAATAGCTAAAATTAGTGGAAATATACTTTTTTTTGTTTAAATAGTTAAATTTTGAAATTAAATGTTCAAAATTGGTTAGAAATGACTGTAACTCCACAAAGAGGCATTTCAGAGAAAAAAGTGCAGGAATAAAAAGTTTTTTATTTTGACTCTATTAACAATGTGTACTTTAATTTCAAAATTTAACTATTTTAACAAAAAAATCGAGATTTCCGCTAATTTTGAGTTATTTTTTGAAGTTAGGGAAAAATCTTGACGTGCTCTGCATTTCTGGTGGCACACTATATTAAAAAATATATGATAAAAAAATTGTTTGTATGTCTGTGTTATTTTTTTATGCCTAACGCATGTTAGATATTTCATTAGGGTTTTTTAATTAGGTTTAATGTATTATTATACAGGTATATTTTACAGTCTGTTACAAAAACACCTTGAAGAGTTACAATCGATACTAGCCCGTTGTCATTTGTAACAAACGACAGCATTAATTTAATAAAAAAAAATTATTTAGCTAATTTTTTTTAATTGTATTTTTTATTTAGCTAATTTAGAATTGGTAAGCAAATAAATTTATAAAAAAATACTACAAACACTTTAGCACTCCAAGATGATTCGTATAATTTTTTGTTACAACCGACTCCGGTCTCCCCTACGGGTTGTTCACTTGGGAACCCGCGACTGCAAACGCTGAATCTCCACGGGCAAGAAAATTATGAATATTTATGGTTAATTACTTTATTAATAATTTATTTTTTGTTTGCGGTGTTAATTAAATCAAATGATGCGGCCGCATTGTTGAGCGATTTTCAGATGATAATTGGCCATTTTACTACAATCTGGCGGGGTAATTAGACAATGGGTAAAAAATGCGCGCATTGGGAAAATAAGTTAACGATTCAGTTATGTAAATCGTTGCTTCGTGTGCCTTTGCATGAAACAGATTTTAATTAATTCGGAATTACATCTTACTGATTATCGCGGAAGGATCTCGTTCACAACTGATTTTGAACGGCGAAAAAAAAACAGGTGAGGTCATTAAGGACCACCAAAATTCGTCAAGCTTGCCGTTTTTAACTACACAAATAAATCATTAAAGTGTAATTTTAAAGTCACACGATTTTTACAGTACAAAAGGTACAAATATATATTTTTATTGACTTGCCACCGGTGAAAAATTTAAATCCTTTAAATTTAAAAATTAAAATTAAAAATTAACAAAATAAAATAAAAATCCTTTAGGTTTTAAAAATTTAAATCCTTTAGCCAATTTTGTTGAAATTTGGCACTGTTATTTATGGTAGAAAGGGGCTAACTTAACCCTTACTAGAGATTAAAATTATTACCTCCAGTGGCGTCCTGGGGGGCACCTTAACTAATATTTTTGACAAAATTGCATTTAGCAACTAAAAATACAACATTTTTGTCTCTTGATTTTTTTTTTCGTATCTTGCTTCCTTTTTGGAGAAAAAAAATATGCATGTCACTAGGACAACACAATAAAAAATTAAAACTACTAAACTATCAAAAACTGGGGTGTACCTGTTATTTTTTCCATATCAATAGACTATTCTAGTCTTAGAAATTGTTATAAAAATTAATGCTAGCTAATTTAAAATTAATTTCTTTTATCATTAGTGGGCTATTCAAAAACTAATAAAAAATTATTATAATAAAATATTCTGCCGCTCAGAAATTCAAATGAAAATGATTGTTTCCAGACTTATGTCTAGTTTTTTTTAAGTTTTTTGATGATCTTGAAATCGGGCTTGCCTTGCACATATAATATATTTTTTTAAGTCGCTGTGTAAGAGTTTCAGATTTAATATTTCATAAAAATATTTTAAATACTCAGTAATTTATATTTAAAATACTTTGCCAAAGAAGTATTTTGTTTTTATGTATTTTAAAATACTTTCGTACTAGTATTTTGTAATTTGTATTTTAAATACATTTTGAAAGTATTTTGCCCACCTCTGAAAGATAAAGAAGTAAAATTCGACAAATTTTTTATTCTTTATAAGACATCCTATGAATCCGGTAACTGGTAAAACTTTGAGGCTTTGGTAAAATTTTGCTTCATGTTTCTTGACATTTTTTAAAGCGTCTTTTGTTTTTGATTTCCATTTATTTATGGGAACTTTTTTTTTTAAGTAATTCTAGCATCAAGTAAAACTTGGTTTATATATGCACCCTGTATTATAAACGTTAAACATTTTTTGCTTTTAATTCGAAACTTCAGCTATTTAATAGAAAATTGTTACTTCATTACTTAATTATTCAGTAATTAATTAATTTAAATTTCATTATTCGGTGTTGGTTATTACATTACTATATTTCTTCGTTAGTTTGGTCTACTATTATTATTAACAAGTCCAGTTTCGTCAGACTATACGAAATGGTATTTTCATTAAGGTATTTTCTGCATTTTAAATGTTTATTATATTTCAAAAAGTGGCAGGCAATCTTACATGTATTTCAAATAAATTTCTGATTATCACCACCCAGATGGTAAACGTAGCAGTGGAGGCGTAAAATGGTTATTTTATTATAATTATATGGTATCCAACTGTGTGAAATTAATTAAGACAAATTATAATTACAGTTTAATTTGACTTAATGACTGCCTCTTTACATTTATTAAACTTTTTTGGGTTGTTTCGTTTACTTTTACTTCATTAATATAAAACATTGTTGCATCCATCTAAATATTTAACAATTCGACTCACTTTGCTTGTCGTTGTAGATATTTAATTTGAAAAGTAAAAACAGTTTATATTTTAGATACAATTATGTGAAGAAGAAGAAGAAGATACAATTTTTTTGTCATTTTATGAAAGAAGTCATTCTTATTAAAAAATTTTGCTTTTATTCAAATGTAAAAATATGATGTGTTATCGAATACAAATAACATTTTTTCAACAAACCCTCAAGTCACTTTATCTATACATATTTTTGTTTGTTTCTGACAAGACTACTTAATTTTTTAGAAATAAAAATCGTTACAGATTATTTTACGCCCTGGCAATTAATCCACGCTGTATAATTCCACTAAAAATGCTCGCCCATAAGTTAACCGAAAATCTGTAAATTTGTTGTTCGGACCTCGGTAGGATTTTTTAAGAATCATATATGGCTATTATAAAAGTTGTGTACTCCATTCCTATTAATGGAAGCTAAAACAAACAATAATGTCCACAACAAGCGTATTAACAGTTAAAATAACATCAGCTGAGTAAAAATTCAAACCAAAACTGAAAACAAAAGCTATTAGTATAAGAAATCTCAAAGAGCGACCACGACTGTTAAAAATGACAGCAATCATTGATTGATTCCGTACGATAGTACCAATGTATTAATACCTAATTCTAGGTATAAACTATTATTATTACTATTATTACATATTATTAATTACAGAAGCCGTATAAGAAATCTAATTAACTTCAAATGTAAATATCTGTTATTAAAAAATCTTTATTAAAGTGATTTTTTGTGAAACACATTATTTTGGAATCAGTTATAACCCTTTAAAATTAAATCCCCCCACCCTGAACAACACCCTGTATTTGACTCAACAACACCCTGTATTTAACTCAACAACGTCCTGTATTGTACATAATCTGTATGTGACTTAACCTGTATTTTACTCAACCTGTATATGATACATCCTGTATTTGAATCAATCATCATTTAACCTGTATTTGACCTGCGTTTAACTCAACCTGTATTTGACTCAACCAGTATTTTAATCAACCAGTATTTGACCTGTATTTGACTGAACCTATATTTGACTTGTATTTGACTCGACCTGTATTTGACTCAACCAGTATTTGACCTGTATTTGAGTCAACCTGTATTTGATTCAACCAGCATTTGACCTGTATCTGACTGAACAATCATTATCAATTTATCATTATCAATCATTATCAATTTGACTTGCATTTGACTCAACCTGTATTTGACTGAACCTATATATGACTTGTACTTGATTTGTATTTGTTTCAACCTGTATATGATACATTCTGTATTTGAATCAACCTTCATTTAACCTATATTTGACCTGCGCTTAACTCAACCTGTATTTGACTCAACCAGTATTTGACCTGTATTTGAGTTAACCTGTATTTGACCTGTATTTGATTCAACCAGTATTTGACCTGTATTTGTCTGAACCTATATTTGACTTGCATTTGACTCAACCTGTATTTGACTCAACCAGTATTTGACCTGTATTTGACTGAACCTATATTTGACTTGTACTTGATTTGTATTTGATTCAACCTGTATTTGAGTCAACCAGTATGTGACCTGTATTTGACTCAACCTGTATTTGACCTGTATTTGACTCAACCTGTATTTGACCTGTGTTTGACTCAACCTGAACTTGACCTGTTTTTTCTCATGATCACAGTGATAAAACGTCGAAAAAAATATTGTGGGAAAATTTTATAAGAACTGCTTCTCCATCTGTGCCTAGAATTCCTAGATTTTCTTCATTTGTGTTTTTTTAAGATGGTCAACAAAAAAGGTTGGCGCAATTAAGGAACTTTTTATTTGACCAATTTCAATTAAAACAGCCCGCGTGTATTCCGTTATAATCCGTTATAAAAGTTATTAAAAAACTAGTTATAGTTCGGCGCGCAGCAATTTAATATCCCTGGGAGGTTTAATAGTAAAAGGAGCAGCTATTATAAACAACAAGTCTGGGGCAGATAAGGCGGCGATACGATCGGGGGTTTTTAAAAACTCCGCCAAGTTTAAACTAAGAATCATTAAGATAAAGCCCCAGATTAATGGAAAACTGTAGCGGAAAATTTTATGTAAAAATTACACTACTTTATATCATTGTGATAAGTGTAAAATATCACTCGCTTCCAGGTATCCGGGCAGAAAGGGAAAAAATATGAGAAAAATAATTAGGTTTCTTAAAAACAAGCGCCTTTATGGCCATTTTTATTGTTTCGCTTACCGCCTCTGGGAATTTTTAGGAAGAGATTATAATTATCTCATCCATATGAAAAAAAGTTATACGGCGTCGTCAGAAAATTTGCAACGGGTAGGTAATCTGGTGAACTTTGCATTTGATAGTAAAAAATTAAATCATGTACATGTAAAAATGTTACTTTTCGCCCTAATGTCCTAACAATCACCCCTTCCAATTTTCAGCCCTTTAAGGAGGTATATCGGGTTTACTAAAATGCACAGATGTACTTGAAATTTATATAGCGTATTACCCAGTGCTCCCTATGTGCGTGATATTTTTTTGAAATTTTTTTTGAATCTAGATTTTGAGATATTGTTGGTGAAAGTTGTTCATTTTAACATAGGTTTATATGGCGAAGATGGACGGTGCGGCTCTTTTTTTGCCCATAACTGAGAAAAAAAAGTAGAAATTGTGAAACAAAACTTTTCCATAGATAGTACACAGTATTATCTTATTTTTGATGTAAAACTAATGTAAGTTTTGAAAATAGCATTTTTGTCTGACTTGAGGATTAATGTGGCAACGTCGTAATCAGCTGACAGCAAGGAAGGAATACATTTGAAAGACTTGAGAAAAACGAAATAGATTTCAAACATATACATTTTTCCTAAATCCCATGTACATTGTTATCAACAATAAATTACCCACAACAGATTATTTTTTGTAATGTTTTTAAAAAACTAAATTAATTAAAAAAGACTAGGAAGCTGTGATATATTTATTGGAATAAAAAATACAGCTGATAAATCCTTTTAATATATTTAATGGTTTATAAAAACATAGTAATCCGTACCCAGCAATATTTAGGGTTACATAAAGTTTTCTTTACTTGGTTAATATAATTAGTAATACTTGAGATAAAAGCATTTGTACAGAATAACAAAAGGACATAAATATTTCTCAGCAAACTTTATATCTAAAAAATTAGTTATAGTTGCGAAACTTTTGTAACATTATTAAAACAGAGATGAAGAACACGAACAGTGAGTAATAATGTAATTTCTATCACAGAACCTTCAAAATTGCATCCAACATTTTCTTTGACTTGGACGAGAGATGGCCGCGAGTGTCATTTCATTTCTTTAGAACTAAATTAACATAATTATTTTCTCGTTGTTTTACCAGTTTACTTGATTCACGGATTTTAAATAAAGGATACAAATGTTCGCGAGGATAATACGATATATTTGCTATATATAATAATTTTATTTTACCTAGTTTACACACAATACATTTTTGAACGCGTACGCATCTTTACCCGAATTTGACGCGCATTATCTCCGATGTCCGAGGTCTGTAGGTTCGCTGTGTGTACAACTGCACTCGATTATTAGCGCTGTTGCCACATCTACATAATAGTGTTTATGCGTTCATTAAATATAATTTAAAACTGCTTAAATATAATATTTGTTTTACAGGGTGGGTAAAAAAACACAAAAATGTTATTTATTGAAAAATCATAAATTCCTTGAGATATCTAAAGAAGCAATTAGAAAAATGTGTTCAATATGAGGGTGATGTTTTTGAAATTTGATATCTTTCATCATATCGTTTTGTTTACTTTTTTTAGTTTAATTGTTGTTATAATTATGTTCGTATTATTTAAAAAATACACTTGTATAAGACGTATTTTAGTTTTGTACTTTGTTCCCTGTACTAAATTTTTGATAACGTGACTTATTCATTTTCAAAGCAAAAACTCTATCAGGAATACCTTTTTTCATATCATCCACTTTTTGGTTCATTTGTCCTCTTGTAAACTCAATTCGCGGACATATTGTATAGATATAATCAATATATTTTACTAATACTTGCAATGCCTACCTACATTTTAAAAATAAAGTGTTTTCTAACGGTTCAGGCAATACATTGCGTAACAGTTTCCACAAATAATAATTTCTTACCGTATTTTCTGCACAAGAAAGTTCATCTTGCAATGATATTGATTTTCTGATTGCTTTTAATCTGTAAAAAATAACCCACTATTATATTTTTTTCAAATAGTAAATAACGTGGTGAAAATAACATATAAAATAATAAAAGCTTGTATATTACAAATAATAATATCTCTACTCCTCATTCTAATTACGAGAGTTAGCTCAGAAGTCGGAGACTTGTGCGGGAGAGGAGGCGGCATATTATTATTAAGCAGGCCGCATTTGGTAAGCCCTAACCACCATTCAGTGCAGGAATGAGGGAAACCTGGAAAACCTCATTAATTAGGGTGGTGGTCAAATGCCAACCGGTGTCAATCTCCCACATTGACCCAAGCCAACATTCTTCCACCCTACCATACCTGCACAGAGGGTGCCAATCCTACATACAAGCATAGCTAATCTACGGTCTACCGGCCGCGTGATTCGAAACCCGGGCAGATCGACACATCGATTTAAGTACTGACGCCTTAAACCGTGCTGCTATCGACCAATAAAAAATAAATATTACAGGGATATAGAACAAGTAGCACACTATATACCTGAAAGTGGTTCTGAAACTATTCAATTCAATTCTTCAAATTAATAATTTTAGTACATATTTTTAAATTATATGTTTATCAATATTATTATCTATTTCAGTACGTTTCTTATTACGGTCCTGATGTGAGCGCTTCCAACCAAGGACGCCAAAGACGGTTGAATGAGATCAAAGCGCCAACGACTAAGTTTACTTTAAGCATAAGTCAAAAAATTACAGTTAAATGCTCCTGGAGTGATTGTTTAGCTTTTTTACCACATGCATTGAAAAAATACGCCGGGCAACGCACCGGAGCCGCGGCGGGCGCAATAACGCATTCCGTCGCCGTATCCGCGCCACGTCCTGGCTGAAATTCATTTCCTGGGAGGCGGCGTGTCTTCGGCCGCAGCGCTACGCCCGATCAGGAAACGAATCCAGACTCGAAATGGAAAACAAAGCGTCGCGGGACTTATCTCTGTTCGGTCGGCGGCGGGTGTGCGGGCTGCTCGCCGCGTCCCTCCGCGACGGCGGATTAATATTGCCTTTTTACCTGGCTGGCGTTCACACGCTCTATATCATATCTGTCAGGCCGAGATGAGATCTTCGCCCCCTTCGGACGCGATTGCATGCTCGAAAAATGGTTTGGAATACACAGTGAATCGTAAAAATTCCTAGCCATAATCGAATTATTTTGTTGTCTTTCAATAATGTTAGTGTTTCGTTGTCCGGGTATTTGAGTCCCAGGTTGAATGCTATGTTGCGGATTTACCTTATTTTGGCCCCTGTTAGGTATATTTAGCAAAAATAGGGTAATGATCTAATTTGATTTGTTGCCTTCGTCCACTCTAGTATACCCTCGGGACGGCACTGTCTTTTTAGTCTTTGCCTTGTCTAGCACTGATTTGGACGTCTCCTGTGAGGACCTGAAATGAATTGAAATCGGTGAACATTTTTTTAACAGAGTTTCAAATTATTAAAAATGGTTTTATTGTTAAAATGTGTATTTATAACAAATATGTGTTTGATTATTTATCCGCAGAGGCTTTATATAATGCAAAATGGCAATAATTTAAGACGTACTACTAGTACTGACCAGGGTCCGTTCCCGGTTACTGAGCGGCAAGGTATCAGAGTCGACGTCCGATCACAGTCCTTGATGGATCCGCAGATGTCCTGTAGCGAAGTCCGCCCAAATTTCACCCATCTTTGGATTGTCGTCAACTGAAACTGATGATAGACTTGTATTCTGAAATGGTACCTGACTTTATCTTGCGGTTCATCAGGTCACATTCAGAAAACTTTTCAGTTTTCGCAATTCGAAACTGAGATGAATGAATCATCTATTTTTTCAGCGCGTTGTCGGTGACTATTGATAAGATTTAAACAAAATTAATTTGTCTGAATTCGCTTAAAATCTTTAAAATAGATTAAAATATGCGAGAGCTAATAATAAAATATAGGTATTACAGTAAAATAGGACTTGGTGTGTGGTGTTAAAAATATGTTATTTTTCGTTACTAAGCAATAAGTAGAAATTCAAATACTTTCCTAATAGCACTTTTGATTTTTGTATTTATATATAATTTAATAATTATTAAATACATATAGGCTGATTCAGAATTTATCCAAAAAATTGTTTTTAAATATACACGGGACTCTTACAAATACAATTTTGGAAAAAATCAAAAAGGGCAGTTTGAAAGTGATTTAAAAATACAATTCTGCACGGCACTGGAAACTGGTCCACTATAAAACCTGTCCTTGTTCAAAGCAAAGCATGCACTCGGCGACCGGCACGGCAGCAAAGTGTAATAAAAAATGAACGAACAGAAACTTTCCCAAGGAAAGAAACAAATGTAATTATACAGGGTGTTCCTAAATAAGTGTCGCAACGGAAAACTGTAAATTCCTCTTGAAAAAAGAAACATTTTTTTCCTCTTCCATTTTTCTCTCCGGGCTTTCGTTTTCGAGACACACAGTGTCAAAACTTTAATTTTTTTTTAGTTTTTCGCCAATATCTTAGAAATCGTTTGAACTACAGGACTGAGCTTTTGTACACACATTACCACTATTAATAGCTACTTTTTCGCATCCTTCTCGAATACATTGGACGTGCCAGTGGTGGAGATTTTAAGGTATCGTAAGGGTTTTTCCCCCCCTAAATTTTACGCCACTGGAAAAATTGACTTTTGACAGTAAATTCTAAAGCGCCAATGAATTTTACACAATAAGAGTTCTCTTGGTTCATTGCTCTAAAGTCAACCGTTCTCAAGAAAAATGACTTTTTATGAACAAAAGCAAACATTTTGCCAACGTTTCGAAAATCTTTTGTAATTCAAAAAATAGGTATAATAATTAACAATTTTAACGAAATTTAACAACAGATAGGATTTTAACTTTTTTTATCAATTTGGCGAGTAAAATTTACAGAAACTGTTCAAAATTACGTCCGTTGGCTTGAATGCACGCATTACATCTTCTAATCATGTTTCTTTCTGCCGCTGCGGCTTCACCTCTATCGGTCAACTTTTCGATAGTATTGACATGGAACGTTAGCAAAATTGTTTGCTTTTGTTCATAAAAAGTCATTTTTCTTGAAAACGGTTGACTTTAGAGCAATGAACCATGAGAACTCTTATTGTGTAAAATTCATTGGCGCTTTAGAATTTACTGTCAAAAGTCAATTTTTCCAGTGGCGTAAAATTTAGGGGGGGGGGAAACCCTTACGATACCTTAAAATCTCCACCACTGGCACGTCCAATGAATTCGGGAAGGGGCGAAAAAGTAGCTATTAATAGTGGTAATGTCTGTACAAAAGCTCAGTCTTGTAGTTCAAACGATTTCTAAGATATTGGCGAAAAACTAAAAAAAAATTAAAGTTTTGACACCGTGTGTCTCGAAAACGAAAGCCCGGAGAGATAAATGGAAGAGGAAAAAATGTTTCTTTTTTCAAGAGGAATTTACAGTTTTCCGTTGCGACACTTATTTAGGAACATCCTGTATAACAACTATTTTATGTCGGCAAATTCAACTGCTTTTGCTGCAATTGTTATTATTAATTAATAAAATTAATTTGTGGTTTTAATTAATAAAATACCTCACCGACATGTGAGCCCACAAATGTTGTCTTGCTTCACTATAAATTAAAATGATGTCCTACATCTCCGAGTTCCTATACATATGTAAACCATTTTTGACACTTGAAAAACTAATGTAAACACTAAAATCGGATTGCAGTATTCGGAATCGCCTGAGGCCACGTGGAGAGAGAGAGCGGGCTTTGCACACAGCGCGAATGACGCTTGGGACTACAGTAGCCCAGTGATGTAAAGTTTGAAAATACTACAACTTCAATAATTTTTTTCTTGGAAACTATAAGGATTTTGCAAAATATTTTATACAATATTGACTCCATTTTTCATCACATCTATTCTCGGAATTTTTTGGATAAGTTGTGAATCACCTTGTATATCTATTAATTCTATCTTAAAAAAGAAGCGGCTTGAATCGTGGTGGAATTTCAAAGTAATGTTATATGTTAAAAACAAGATTAGAAAATATTTTTTGAAAGTTTGCTACTTATATTATGTAGATATTGATTTCAATGTATCAGTTATACAGTGTGTCTCAGAAGTAACGCAAAAAATTCGTATTTTAATTTTGGGTTAAGTTTTCACAAAAACGCTAAAACACGTCAATTAGTAAATAGGAATTATCGTTTTGTCACGTTGGTTAAACCTTTTTTGCGCTATGTTTCATAAACCTATGGCGTCATCGACATTTCTTTTTAAATAGCACTACCTAATTTTTTAAGCATAAGTGGATAGTCCTTTTGAAGGGAAATACGTCGATATAGGGTTTGACCTACTTTACTTTGGCAGGAGCGAAAAAAAGCCAATGACTGGAATGGACATGGTTTAAAATAACAACAAAAGTAAGTATCATAAACTGATGCGAGGACAGTGCCACAGCAAAAAATGGAAATTTGTGGAAGTTTTGTGTTTTGGTTGATTGTATGTACGTTTTTATGTACTGATATGTTGGCGTTTTCGGTGATAGACGAACAGCAGTGTGTGGATTTTCAGTGTCAGCTAAACATAACATTTTGCCTATCATTTTCCGTCACTGTCGTTGGCCTTCCAGATATAGACAGATCTCTAGCATGTTCAGCGTCTTCAAATTTGCGTACTAATCTGCATACTGTAGACGGAGGTATTGGTTGTTCTGGATACGTGGCATTGAATAATTGACATACTTCATCATAACTACGGATCCTATCTCCGTATCCAACCATAATTAGCATTTAAATTCTTTGTTTCTCATTTAAACACAACACCATCGTAATGTAAAGTTATGGTATTTGTAACTGTCACAATGTTATGAGGCACTATTGCATTCGCTAACTGTCGTCTTCAAAACAATACCTACATAGCCGCTATGATCGGGCGTACCTACCAAATCTACATAAAAACATGTACCTACAATCAACCAAAACACATTTTTTGCTATAGCACTGTTCGCGCATAAGTTTGTGATACCTACTTTTGTTATTAATTCAAACCATGTCCATTCCAATCGTTGGCTTGTTTTTTTCGTACCTGTCAAAGTAAAGTAGGCTAAACCGTATATCGACGCATTGCCCTTCAAAAGGGCTATCCATTTATGCTTAAAAAATTAGGTAGTGCTATTTAAAAAAAATGTCGATGACGTCATAGGTTTATGAAACATAGCGCAAAAAAGGTTTAACCAACGTGACAAAACGACAATTCGTGTTTACTAATTGACGTGTTTTAGCGTTTTTGTGAAAACGTAACACAAAGTAAAATACGAATTTTTTGCGATACTTCTGGGACTCACTGTGTATAGTTGGATATATTTTTTGTATTAGATAATTACAAATAACTATCTTATATTTGAAAATTTTTTTTCAAAATACCTAGATATTGAGACATTTGGAAATGTCACAGAATTTCTCAAATTTTTATGGATCTTGGAATCTTGGCATACTTCAGTGCTTAACATAACAGAAAAACTAATATTTCTATTCTTTGGATTTTATTCAAACAGAATTAAACTTCTCTCGTTTAAAAAAAGTTGTAACTTTTGCAGTATTTGCAATCCTGGTGAAAAAATCCTTGAACCTTTCTTTAAATATTGTGCAATAACTATTGTTTTTTAAAATAAAATTCAATACGACGTCCCGTCGAAAAAAATTAATTTATTTTCTCAAAAAATATTGTTTTTTTTGTTGTTTTTTAATATATTGCTTTAATATCGCAAATCGCAAATCGCAATCGCAGAAATTTTCCTGAAACTTTTGTTTTTACCAGTTTTTCTTCGGTAGAAAGGTAAACAATATAAGGGTGGTAGAACGTTAAGTTATTTCTTAAATACTCCTGTAAAATTAATTAGGTTATGCCAGATTTTATTGCCCTTCTAGAATAAGGAGACCTACTAGCACGACGTACTTCCGTATCGATTTATTGCACCGTCCTCTCCCAAGCCGACCCCGAGGTGCAAAATCCGAATGCCCCCACGGACGGCCCGCGGCAGTTATGATCCGATGTGACTGGCGCGCCGAAGAACAGCCCGATGGCGAGATAAGGACGCTAAAAGGTATCAGAACAAGAGTATTATGGCACAGCGGGCGTAAACATCGCCGGCAGAATTCAATTTAAAATCCCCCCGAACAAAAAGACGACCGCTGCGATTCAATCACGATCGCCTCTTACCAATTACCTATCGACGTTATGATACCCACTCGCGGAGATCTAACTCTGGTAATGCGTCCGCCATCTGCTTCCTCCCATCAAAACCTATTTATATACAATACTAATTCGACGCGAAGCCCCGATCTTATCGGTCGTCGGTGTAATAAGTAATGTTGTGAAAGTTATACGGCGTATCATGTTCGGAATGGATTTAAATCAATTAATATGTGCGTCAGGCGGCTGGTTTCTCAATTGTCCGCGTTGTAATGGACAGAGACGAGTATTCGATAACATTCGATCAAACACGAATTTCTGTTATACAATAGAAACAATTTTTTAAAACAGAAACATCATTCAAAGCTGGTGGTACATCAGCAATATAATTTTTGTTTGGTTGAAGAACAAAACCAGTCTTGATGTTGCAGTGTTCATTTTCGATTTAATGCGAAATATAACGAGCGTTCAAATAAAAACGTGGTCGAAGTTGGCTCTGACACATTGGACGTAGGGAGTAGCTTATAGCGACCAACTTAACCTCATTTCTCAACGAGCTGTATAGCAGCTGTCAGTTTCAATAACGTTAATAACTATATAACTTTACTTTAAAGAATAATCGTGATAACAATAACAAACAATTAAAGGAGCTGCGGAAAGTGTCCCCCTCCTTGTTATAACAATAAATTAAAGCAGCTGCTGAAAGTGTCCCCCTCCTTGTTCCAAGCACTTTTCACACCTGTTCCTCAAAGAATTAAAGACATTTTCTAAGATGCTCGGGGTATTGTTAATTTCACGAATCTTGTCTATAAGTCGAGCCTGCAGATGGTTTAAATCAGAAATAGGCAGTTCAAAAATAGTGTTTTTAAGGTAAGGCCACAAAAAGAAATCACACGGCGTAATATCACATGACCTCGGTGGAAATTCATGTTCAGCATTGAGACTTATTAGTCGATTTTGGAAAACTTCCCTCAACATATTTATCGTCTCGCCTGCCGTATGTGCCCTTGCGCCATCTTGTTGAAAGTAAAAGTTTGAAATTTCGTTTTCTTCCAGCTGGTTAACAAAAGGAGCGATAATTTCTTCTCTATACCTTTGCGCAGTAAGAGTACCATTAAAAAAAATAGGTCCATAAATCCTCCTTCGATTGAGAGCACACCAAACTCCAATTTTTTGAGCGTGTAGAGGGCCCTCGACAAAAAAGTTATCTGGTTTTTCAGAAGACCACATTCTCATATTCTGTGAGTTTACGTAACCACTTAAATGAAACCAGGTTTCATCAGAAAAAAAGGTGATATTATGAAGTTCACCGTAGTTGTTTAAAAACCATTCACAAAATACAGCCCGTCGCGGAAAATCAACTTCATGAAGTTCTTGCTGACAAGTTAAACGATAGGAGAACAAAGGCAAATCTTTTTTTAACACTGTGTGGCAGGTACCGACTGATACTCCCACCATTTGTGATAAAACACGTACAGAAGTTCTTGGCGCATTTTCCATTATTTGTTGGACTTTTTCTTTTAATTCTTCAGTCCGCTTTTTAGGTCGGCCGCTTCCTTCTTTTCTTGTTACACTGCCCGTTTCACGAAAAACATTAACACAACGCTGAACTGCACTTTGAAAAATTTTGTACTCAACAACGCCGGGAAATTGATTTTGAAATTCTATGAAACATTCCTCAATAGAATACTTCTATATTCCATCAATCTTGCGTCCATTTCTAAATGATAAACACTTTTTGTTCTTGAGAAAACACCATTTTAAACGCTTTTTAAAACGAAAATATTCAAATTGATAGCGGCGATATAGCGCTTTGACAGAAGACGATTAAGTTCATTTGTTATACGCTACGCCCTACGTCCAAATTTTCAGAACCAACTTGACCACGTTTTTATTTGAACGCTCGTTACAAAAGTAAAGACAAAGATACAATCAAGCTTTTAAGGCTCCCTAAAGAATAAGACTGACAGCGGGTGTCTTCGTTCTTTTTTTTTGGTCCTTGAAAATGTTAAAAATTACCACTATTTTTCCTTGAAGAATAAAAATCAAGCTCTACCTTAACACTGAAAATTCCTAAAGATTCTAGGTTTTTTGCGAGAATTAGACTAAGGATGGAAGACAAAATACTACCAAGACAATATTAATAGACAATAAGAAGAAATATTAAATGTATGATGAATAATAAATTCTATAACAGTTTCAAAATTCAAAAGTTTTTGTTGGTCGATTTTTTTCCTTCATCTACGACTACAATTCTCTGACATTAGCTTTCTTCGAAAAATGTTTCAGTTCTGTCCTACCACATGCCTTTAAAAAGCTGGTGGTATATCAGCATTACCTTTTTTGTCTCGAGGAAAAGATCAGTGTTAATATTGCAATATTCATCTTGGATTTAATGCGGATTATACGAAAGTAAATACAATCAAGTTTGTAAGGCTCAGTCAAGAACAAGACTGAACTGCAGATTCTTCCTTCTACTTGCACTTGAATCTGTTCTAAATTACCATTACATATCATTGAAGATAAAGATCAAGCATTCTGACTTAGCTCTACTCTAAAACTGAAGATTCCTGAAGATGGTATGATTTGCTCCAATAATCATTATCGTCCACCAAGAACTAGATTAGTGATGGAAGACCAAATACCAAAACAATTAAACACCCCAATCCAAGAGTAGTTGATAGGTTGTTGTTAAGTAAGTTCCTTTTCCTTTTTCTACCACTACCATTCTACGTGGACTTAAAATTTTTCTCATCCATCCTATCAGATGCCTTTTTCTTGATATCTTATTCCCATTACCCTTATAAACTTCAACCACAATATATTATTTCTATCCTTTTAGTATTTGTCCTTCTGTTATCCACAGTATGAATGTTTCTACTTCCCAATTTTTGTTCCCTTCTTAAGTGACTGATCCAAGGTAGTGTTTGTGCTCTTATAAGTAACTTGTTTAATTTACTGTTCATTAGAATATTCGTTCATTTTGATTCTTGGTATTTCAGTTTAATTTCAGCTTCCCATATCTTTATTTAGCCGACACATAGCTTCGTACATTTGGTAAAAACTAGATTCAGTTTTTGTATTACTCCAAAATGAAATTCAGTTGTATTTGAATCCATTCATAATATATTGTTCACCATGTTTAAATGTTAGATTCGATTACAATGTTGTTGTCTTTGAAGATATCCAAGAAGTAAAAATTCCTTTATAAATTTTTATCGTAGACACTCATATGGTGTATACTAAATTTTTACCAAAAATTTGATTGATATTTCCAGCTTTTTCAGGTAGATTTTAAAAAAACTCCAGTTTGTGAAGCTATAAGTTCTGTACCAGTTTCCATTTTTCAGTCATCACAGTTTCAAATTTTTTTTCAAAGCATGATTATTTAAAAAATATACAATGGTCTCCACAAAATTTGCACCGAATGGGTAACCTTTTTATTTATTATTATTTTTTTTTTTTGATTTAATAATTTTTGCATGTCTGGATAACAAATAAAGGTACTGTAGAGGAGATTTTTGGTTCAAAAGAAAATGATATTTTTAACTAAATTTTAATAATGTTAATTAATAATACTATTCTGTAAATATTATTAATAAGACCTTTATTATGAGTGTTAATATTTACTTTATTAATAATGTTGATAAAGTTGTTAAACACTGTGTTATTTTTAATTAAATTAACTCCATTCAGTATATTTAAGTTGCGTTAATTCAAACAAGAAAAAATGTAACTAATTTGTACTGATTTGGTCAATCTTTTCGGAATAACATACTTTTTTACGGTAACTAATCCATATTTTGCAAATGAACACATGTTTTTGAACACATTTTTTGTTATCTCTTATTTTAAAATTTTTGCTCTTTTATATACTCTTTAAGTAATATTAAAGGCTTAAAACTAGACACTTATTGAATATATTTCCCTTTCAATGATACTAGAGAACTACAAATGTAATTAGAACGTTCCAATATGTCTTTTTCTTGATTCATCGCAAGATGATTCAGTTGAAGATAATCTTGTATATTGAGATTATTGTATATTTGTAGAGGTATTGTATATTGTATATGTATATTAAGATATACGTTTGTTAATGATGTTATCAATGGTTGATATATAATTTTCTAAGTCATTCCAATAAAATAGAAAGAGTAGGGGATCTAGGATGCAACCTTGGGGAACACCTATTGTCACAGGTATAATTTTTGTGTTCTCTTGTCCCTTAATAAATCATTACAATGACCTCTAATAAAATTAATAATAATGAATGTTTCACACAACCAAACGCCTTTAAAAAGTCACAAATAAATCTTATATTTTATATTATTTCTAATATACAGCATCAAACAAACATCATAAATTATAGAAAATTAGCTTAGTTATTGCAGAAATGAAATAAACGAGATTGAATAAAAAATAGCACGTTAATTAAAATTTCGTACGTATAACAATTATTATTATTTACCAAACTCTCGCTATTCTGTTACCGTACCTCGCCCGGAGATTATTAAAGCGGAGTTCAGAGACCATTTTGTAATTCGCTACGCCTATACTTTTCACCTGTTACGAGAATCGCACTGATTAATTACAATTTCGTGTTGATTAATCCTATTCCCAGCAATTAGCTCTGAACGCAATAATCTTCGCAATAAAACCTCCTCATTGAAATACAGTTAAGATAATGAAGGATATGGAAGTCGGCCCGAGCTTGTAATTAGGGGAGAGCGGGGTAAATGTATATCAAGTATTATAACGAGCGTTCAAATAAAAACGTGGTCGAAGTTGGCTCTGACACATTGGACGTAGGGAGTAGCTTATAGCGACCAACTTAACCTCATTTCTCAACGAGCTGTATAGCAGCTGTCAGTTTCAATAACGTTAATGACTATATAACTTTATTTTAAAGAATAATCGTGATAACAAACAATTAAAGGAGCTGCGGAAAGTGTCCCCCTCCTTGTTCCAAGCACTTTTCACACCTGTTCCTCAAAGAATTAAAGACATTTTCTAAGATGCTCGGGATATTGTTAATTTCACGAATATTGTCTATAAGTCGAGCCTGTAGATGGATTAAATCAGGAATAGGCAGTTCAAAAATAGTGTTTTTCAGGTAAGGCCACAAAAAGAAATCACACGGCGTAATATCACATGACCTCGGTGGAAATTCATGTTCAGCATTGAGACTTATTAGTCGATTTTGGAAAACTTCCCTCAACATATTCATCGTCTCGCCTGCCGTATGTGCCCTTGCGCCATCTTGTTGAAAGTAAAAGTTTGTAATTTCGTTTTCTTCCAGCTGGTTAACAAAAGGAGCGATAATTTCTTCTCTATACTTTTGCGCAGTAAGAGTACCATTAAAAAAATAGGTCCATAAATCCTCCTTCGATTGAGGGCACACCAAACTCCAATTTTTTGAGCGTGTAGAGGGCCTTCGACAAAAAAAGTTATCTGGTTTTTCAGAAGACCACATTCTCATGTTCTGTGAGTTTACGTAACCACTTAAATGAAACCAGGCTTCATCAGAAAAAAAGGTGATATTATGAAGTTCACCGTAGTTGTTTAAAAACCATTCACAAAATACAGCCCGTCGCGGAAAATCAACTTCATGAAGTTCTTGCTGACAAGTTAAACGATAGGAGAACAAACGCAAATCTTTTTTTAACACTGTGTGGCAGGTACCGACTGATACTCCCACCATTTGTGATAAAACACGTACAGAAGTTCTTGGCGCATTTTCCATTATTTGTTGGACATTTTCTTTTAATTCTTCAGTCCGCTTTTTAGGTCGGCCGCTTCCTTCTTTTCTTGTTACACTGCCCGTTTCACGAAAAACATTAACACAACGCTGAACTGCACTTTGAAAAATTTTGTACTCAACAACGCCGGGAAATTGATTTTGAAATTCTATGAAACATTCCTCAATGGAATACTTCCATATTCCATCAATCTTGCGTCCATTTCTAAAGTAGGACTCTATGATAAACACTTTTTGTTCTTGAGAAAACACCATTTTAAACGCTTTTTAAAACGAAAATATTCAAATTGATAGCGGCGATATAGCGCTTTGACAGATGACGTTTAAGTTCATTTGCTATACGCTACGCCCTACGTCCAAATTTTCAGAACCAACTTGACCACGTTTTTTTTTTTGAACGCTCGTTAGTTTTGTACCCACACAATCAGAGACAAGTATGAAAAATGTGACATATGGTATTATAATAGCTCCATGATCCAAACTACATATGTTTTCGAAAATATTGTCCAACTCCAGTTTCTGCCATCATTTTCTCCTCGCTGTGAGCTTATTCCCCCGCTAATCCAGCCATAAGGACAAACTAGACACACAAGCCGCGCTTTCCTGAAAAGTGGTTTTACGAGCGCGGGCAAACACTGTCTTGCCGTTAACATAGAACGCTGTTTAGCCGCGTTATTGGTCAATTTATATAAACGTCTCGCCGACGTATCTGGTAGAAAACAGGCGTTGTAAACATGTAGCGCGCGGGCTGATTTAGTGCGAAAATATCGTTGAGTAATGCCCGGCTGGCACAGGAGCAGATATCGGGTCCGCGCCAGGCTAACCAGATCCAGTTAGGGAGTCCTGTCGCCGCGGGAGCAGCAGGAACGGCCCCCGGCAGGAAATGAGACGCTGGACGCCGCGATCGGTTCACTTATCTGCATAGAGTATAAACCGGGCCGGCTGTCGCTGCTTTCAATTTATTTTAATAAATCTGAGGGAATACGTCAGCGCATCAGCCAATCCAAGCAAAACCTGATAAGACGCGGGGGGCGAGCGGGGCAATCGATACAGATATCCCATGCGGAAGCACACGGAAAGACCGAACGTCAACAACAGTATGAACAGAGTCAAGCTTAAGGGCGGATTGTTTCTCTTGCATACGTTTATGAGGTTAAAATACTAGAATATTGGTTATTTTGACGTTTACTCAAGTAAAATTACCTTAAGTACGTCATTGTATACATTTGTAAGTCATTAGACATATAATAGTCATTAAAAATATAAATGTACTTACAAATATACATATAATCACGTTAAAATTAGTTCTATTACATTTTAATATGTAACAGTACGATACGATAATAGATACTTAATAATAGTAAACACGACAGAAGTAGACGACGTCATCAATAGTAACTTCACATTAGTAAAATTACATTAATCATGTAATTTTACACTTTTGTAGATCATTTAATATTGTATATAAATATCACCTGAATTAGTAAAATTACATGAAAGATGAAAACCAAAAAAATTTAAAATTGCATTCATATATATCTATTTTACACTTTTGTAAATCATATAAGATGCAAGCGAATATGTAATACAACCATTTTTTGACCAAAGTGTTCATTGTAAATTCGTAGTTTTGTGTTTAAAATTTTATTGGTTACTTTGACGTCACATGCCTATAGTATATTAAGTTGGCATACACAAGTAAAATTACATTAAGCAAGTAATTTGGTAAACCAACAAAAGCGTGCTCGAAAATATGTAATCTGGGTGGGCGAGTCAAAACGGCTAATTATAAATTTATGCTTATATTGTAATTTATACTAGGAATAGTAAAAACATATAAAAAATAAGGTCTAATACGTTTTATATGTACGTAGTAGTAGGTACAACTCGATAATAGATATTAGTATACAGTAATGAAGTGGACGACGTCATCAACAGTACAATACGATAATAATGTGATTTCACACTTTTGTAAATCATTTAAAGTGTACATGGAAATATGTAATATAATTGCTTGAAACACTGTAAGACTATATTTATATACGTATATTTAAATCAGAATTAGTAAAATTACATTAAATATACATTTTACAATTTTGTAAGCTGTTCAAAATGTAAACCGTTTATGTAATAAATAAAACTCATGTAGTCTTGTTCATTGAACCAAAATGGTTTCAAAATCATAAAAATATTAGGTCTGATGCGTTTTAATTGTTTCTATACAACAAAAATAATGTTACCGTGGACGCCGCATATAAGGGCACACGAATTAAGACATGAACAATTCAACAAGTAAAATTACATTAATGTAAATTTACACCTTTGTAAATAATTTGAAATGTAATGTGTACGTGGAAATATATAATCTATCTGGTTGAGCCAAAATACTTCACTTTAAAATCATATTTTTACATATACGAATATTTATCGAAATTAGTAAAATTACATTAAATATGTATTTTACAATTTTACAAACCATTTGAAATGTGAGTGTTTATGTAATAAATAAAATTATTTAGGCAAGCCAAAGCAGTTCAATGTAAATTAATGTAATCTCGTTGATTGAACCAAAATGATTAATTGTAAATTGCGTTATAATTTATAGCATTAATAATAAAATCATAATAATAATAAAATACTCGTATTAGGTCTGATACATTTTAATATGTTTTAATAAAACATAAAAAGTAACGTTGCTACTAGATGTGACATCTAAAGAATTAAGACATGAACAGTTCAACAAGTGAAATTACATTAATGTAATTTTACACTTTTGTAAATTATTTGAAATGTAAAATTGAAATATATAATCTACCTGGTTGTGCCAAAATAATTCACTATAATATAATAGATATGTAAATTGTAGTGTAAAATTACATTAAATATGTATTTTATACTTTGTAAATGAAATAAACTTGGTTGGGCTAAAACGGTTCAGTGTTAATTTTGTAATCTCGCTGATTGAGCCAAAACGGTTCATCGAAAATTTATATTTATGTTGTACCAGAAATAGCAAACACATAAAACGATTAGATTTTCATATGCAACACTTCAACATAAAAAATAAAGTTTACATGTAAAGGCACAAAACAAATTAATGGCGCTACCGACACTACTGTAAGTAAAATTACATTAATCGTGCATTTTACATTTTTATAAATCATTTGAAATGTAAAATGTACAGGTAAATATGTAATCTTATCCGATAAATCAAAATAATTAACTGTAAATTTATACTTATTCATATTTACACCAAAATAAGAAAATTACATAAAAATATATCAAACAGCTTACCATAAATCCTAATGGTAATTGTTCATATGAACTATGAGTATGTCGTGTTTTGTCAAATTATTTTGAAATACTCTGTTTACGTATGTTAATTCAGAAATAATAAAATTACGTAACATATTAGGACTTATATACTTTGGTACTACATAAAAAGTAATAAGAAGTGATTTGTAAATGTAAACGGAAATATAGGTAACAAAACAGCCATAGCCATACATATTATCTAACAAACGAAAGGAAAATAATTAAATAAAACTTATTCAAAGTAGGCTATTACTAAGAAGGGGGTCCTTGTTATTGTTCTGCTTCGTGGTCGACTACTTAATTTCGTTGTGGTAATTTTAATCATAGTTACGTATTTTTTATATGTTTATTTGCATGATGAAAAATGAGATTGAAAATGATTAAACTTTTTCACTAGTTGGACATTTTGAAAGGTAATATAATTAAGCAATGACTTGTTGAATTCGAACGCTCTTCGCATTAAAAATTAATTTAATAACGAGCGTATTAAAATATTTGCTATCTTATTAACATGATAATGGTAACAAATTAATTTTATATTGTGTTTTTTTTTCGTATACAGGGTCGGAAAGTCCCCATGGTTCATCGGCCGTTACGTGAGAGCGATAAAGTAAGTCATAGAAATCCATGCGATAGAGAAGGATGGCTGTAATGAAGGCGTCTCATAGTCACCGCCTGTTTCGCACTTCCACTTGTAATTCAGCGACCGGTGGTCACCTTTGTTTTCGTCGTTTGCCTTTTGTGTAATAGATGTTACTACTTATACAATTCCGACTTCGTATTCCGATATGTTAATACAATCCGTTAACAGAGGGCAGCCCTAGAAAGAGTGATGCCAGATCTACAGATTTTTTTGGAATTGGGGAAATAGGGAATTTTGCTCTATTTCTTGGGATTTTTAAGTCATTTTAAAAAGTATACTTAAATAACAACTAAATGAACTTTTAATGCAGCTGAGCACTATACTCCATTTGAATAACTTCTCACTAGGGGAAACAAGGGCACTAGATTTACAAACAGAGGTATCTACGAGGTACTGTAAAAAGTTTTCTTTGTTACGCGTTGTGCTGCCCTCTGTTAATGGATGGTATTAACATATCGGAATACCGAAGTCGAAATTGTATAAGTAGTGACATCTATTAAAGAAAAGGCAAACGACGAAAACAAAGATGACCACCGGTCGCTGAATTACAAGTGGAAGTGGATCTCATTTGCGGAACGGCGAAACGGGCGGTGACTATGAGACGCCTTCATTATAGCCATCCTTCTCTATCGCACGGATTTCTATGACTTACTTTATCGTTCTCACGTAGCGGCCAATGAACCATGGGGACTTTCCGACCCTGTATATAGCGATCGCTTATGTTTGAGTTTTAGGGGCAGTGGCAAAACGGTAATTTATTTATATGTATCTAACATAGTTACAGTTGCATGCTAAAAACTATTAATTGATAACGATTGTAACAAACCTTAGTAGTGTAATCTAATTATTAGAAAACTTATAATTAGTTCTATGCATTAGCAAGTATTTTTCTTTATTTTTAGAAGGACACCGCAAATTGGACCTTTAGTTAAACCTGATAGTGTCAATCATTTTTATCATCCATTAAAATTATTTTTATCTTTGGAAGTAAGTAGAAGCAGATAGTGGGCAATGTTATACAGGATGATTTCTGTAGTTCTGTATTTGATAGGATTCTCAGGAACTTTTTTATGTTTTGAATTGCTTACCCAATACCTTGAAAATAAAGTATAAAAGTGCATAAAATAGTCAGTTAAAAAAGTCATTTTATTTCTCCGAATTGGACCTAAATGTATTTTTTCTATCCGGTAAAATTCGTATATCGGAAAAATTGGGGTTATTAGTTAACGAATTGAAATAAGTGAATTCAATTTCACGTTCTAGAGAAAGACTTTCCGGAAAAGTGTGGGAGGGGGCTAAGGGGGGTCGTTCTATGCTACCCTCGTTCTGACATCACTCTTACTCTTCCATAAATTATTTTGGAGCAAATGTAGCCCGAGAAGTGGTGGCGTTCTGACGCTTTAACATTTATTAAGTCGCCGCTTTCCCAAATGATCCCACATTTGATTTAAATAATGGCCGCCGCGCGCATTAAATTAAGTAGAAAGAGCGATTTAACTCAGGTGTATTACAGAATTCGCAGATAACAAAGTCACGAATTTAATTGTCGATTCCACCTGATTTATTGCTTTCGAGCCTCTCTCTTTTCAATGAATATTCATAAGTCAGAATCTTTACGGAATCTTTGATAGATCGAACGCTAATGGACGGAAAATATTTTAGTTTACTGCAAGGTATCGGTGATTCAATATGGATGGGAATATATGTAAGATGCGGGCCAATAATGCTGTTTGATTCTGATCAATTAGTCCAGGGAACCAAGAATTTCCCCTCCGAATTCTTTCAGATTAACGTGAAACTTGTCTGTAAATAGAAAATAGCTCAAGAAACAAAAGTTATATAGAGCTGATGAGTGCTTTTGCTCAGGGGGTGGAAGCCACCCCTTTTAAGGGGTGAAAAATAAAATGTTGAAAATAACCCCAGGAATCGATAAAGTAATCAATTTTAAGCAAAAAGTATCGTATGAACATTTTTCGATAAGTCAATATTTTCCGAGTTATTGGTGATTGAAAATGTACATTTTTTATTAAAAAAATGACGTTTTTCAATAGTTTTCTCGTATAACTCGGAAAATAGACATTATATGAAAAAAAAAACATCACGAAGAAAATGAAGCTTATAAAAAAGAAAAAGATTTGAGTTTTTTTCATATATGTAGGTGCAATAGGTGCTGAGATACGGCTATTTGAAAATAATTTTATATCTTTCAGAAACTAAATTGGAAGCATTTAACGTAAAATAACTAAAAAAAAATCTGTTTTTCAAGAAAACACAGAACATTTTTTAAAGTACTTTGAAAAATCTTTAAAATGAACTTGACTTTACGTCATTAGCAAATTAACAGATTTATGATCAAAATAAAACTGTTAATTCGCTTTTTCGGAAAAAAATCAGTACAAAAATTGATGAATTTTTAAAATTTTTAAGTGCTAATAATATATTATACAAGTTTAAGCGGTTTAGAATGCATATTTTTGAAAATATTACGTTTTGATTGACAAAAATTTATTTTAATTAAAAAAAACATATCTTTGAAAATAACTAAAAATAAAAAAGATACGAAAAATAGTACAAAAATTTAGATTTTTTTTTGTTAACAGAGATGTCGCTGCTAGAAGTTTGCTGTTGAGGGGCGAAAGTCATGTTTTTCAAACCTCAAAAATCTCAAAAATAACGCGTTAAAAAATATACAATTTTACAATACTTTTAACTGTCAAAATTTTCCATAAAATCGTTTTTGGATCATCTTGATAGCTTTAAAATTAAGAAAGTTATCGTTAAAAAACCAACGGTACATTACCGCTTCAATTTTCGGAGCATATCGATATTTTGGTTATCCACAACTTTGGAGCATTCTATATACATAGAATACCTTTACTTCTACTTATCAACTTTAAATGTATAAAATTGTTTTTATTTGTATAATCAAGGGTGATTTTTAAGAAACCCAGTGATCTGATAAACACTATAGAAGGGCATTATAATTAATTTTAAATAATTTAAAAGCCAATTTTTTATATTTTGTCATTGGGGGTGGTTTTTAAAGGTTAAAACAATGCAATAAATTATAAATTGCATTATAAATAGGTAAAAGAATTTTATTTATCCTGTCTGTAGTATCAAACCATTCCAAACTGTTAAAAACTATTTTTTTTAATATTTTGTTATTATGGGTAGTTTTTTAAGGGTTGAAATATTGTAATAAATTATTTATAATACCATGAACTATTGAACATATTTGTATCTATAATATATACGCTATAAAAATATTTTAAGGTCAAAGAAACTATTAATTTTATATTTTTATCATTAAGGGTGGTTTTTAAGGATTGAAACTTTATAAAAATAACGTAAATTATAACACTATATAAAACAATATTTATTACATATATTAAGATACCTATGATTTTAGTCTATATAAACCCTATTTTTAATGTTATTCAGTTTTTTAGCATAAGGTATGATTTTTATCCCTTGAAAATAAGAAGCGCATAGCAAAATCTATTCGAAAGTATTCGGATGTTTTACAATATTTTTCTCTTGTGATTAAATGCGATTTTCACTAATCTTTTGAAATATTCCAAAAGTTCCGATTAGCTGTGGTGGTTATACTGAAAATCCTGAACGTAATTGTCATCATTGCTAGCNCCACCCCTTTTAAGGGGTGAAAAATAAAATGTTGAAAATAATCGATAAAGTAATCAATTTTAAGCAAAAAGTATCGTATGAACATTTTTCGATAAGTCAATATTTTCCGAGTTATTGGTGATTGAAAATGTACATTTTTTATTAAAAAAGACGTTTTTCAATAGTTTTTCTCGAATAACTCGGAAAATAGACATTATACGAAAAAAAAAACATCACGAAGAAAATGAAGTTTATAAAAAAAATAAAAAGATTGAGTTTTTTATCATTTATGTAAGTGCAATAGGTGCCGAGATACGGCTGGTTGAATATAATTTCATGTGCATCAGAAACTAAATAGGAAGCATTTAACGTAAAGTAACTAAACAAAATCTACGTTTCAAGAAAAATGCATAGAACATTTTTTAAAGTAGGTACTTTAAAAAATTTTTTAAATGAACTTGACTTTATGTCATTAGCATAAAAGTTAATAGAGTTATGATCAAAATAAAACTGTTAATTCGCTTTTTCGGAAGAAAAAATCAGTACAAAAACTGATTAATTTTTTTAATTTTGTATGTGCTAACAATATATTATCCAAGTTTAAGCGGTTTAGAATGCATATTTTTGAAAATATTACGTTTTAATTAAAAAAAAATAATTTTTAATTCCAAAAAATTTTTTGAAAATAACTAAAAACAAAAAAGATACGAAAAATATTCAAGAGTACAAAAGTTTAGATTTTTTTTTCACAAAATATTTTGTTTTTTTTTTATTTGTGTAGGATAAAAATTAACAAAGTCGCTGCTAGAAGGTTGCAGTTGAGGGCGAAAGTTATGTTTTTCAAACTTCTAAAATCTCAAAAATAACACCTTAAAAAATATTAAATTTTACAGTACTTTTAGCTATCGAAATTTTCCGTAAAATCGTTTTTGGATCATCCTAATAGCTTTAAAATTAAGGAAGTTATCGTTAAAAAACCAACGGTACCTTACCGCTTCAATTTTCGGAGCATGTCAATATTTTGATTATCCACAACTTTGGAGCATTCTATATATATAGAATACCTTTAATCTTTTAATACTTCTACTTGTCAACTTTGGGGTGATTTTTTAATATTTTGTCATTGGGGTGGTTTTTAAGGGTTAAAACAATGCGACAAATTATAAATTGTATTATAAACAGGTAAGAAAATTTTATTTATCCTGTTTGTACTATCAAACCATTTCAAACTGTTAAAAACAATATATTTTTTTAATATTTTGTTGTTAGGGGTAGTTTCTAAGGGTTGAAATGTTGCAATAAATTATTTATAATACCATAAACTATTGAAAATATTTCTATCTATAATATACGCGCTATAAAAATATTTTGAGGTTAAAGAAACAATTAATTTTATATTCTTATCATTAAGGGTGGTTTTTAAAGGTTGAAATTTTATAAATATAACCTAAATTATAACGCACTATACGACCACGAACTCCATCGATGGATATCTGGGAAACCGCTTAAAGGATTTTTTTCAAATTGTGATGGTGTAATACGGACCGTGGGACCTATCAAGCTAAAATATTTTCAAGGTCATCGTACTTGTGGTTATACCGGAAGTCGATACTAACTTTCTTATTTTAAATGGAATCCCCTGTATATTTGCAGATGCAGACTCAGCAAAATTTGGTTTTCCCGGAAACATAAGTTTATTTCTTTGTGCAAATTGGACATTTTGTAGAGGAAGACCTAATTTATCGAATTTGACGTGAAAATTTTCCAGTTTTTATACAGGGTGGTCAATTTTTTTTTATCGAATATGAAATTCAGAAAATGTGGAAAACTCGAAATTTTTAAATGGAAACCCTTATTTTTTTTAACGTATTCGTATTCAGCACTAAAATTAAGTGTAACTTAGTTAAAGTTTCCCTATACCTAAACCCAGTGGTTTTCATTTTATTTACGAATAAACAGTTCCCTTTTCTTAAAATGGTGTTTCCATTTGTTTCGCACATTTTAGGTTGGCCGTGGCAGGTAAGTAACAATCAACATAACAACTATCACAGGTTTTTAATTGTCAAATTTGTTTAGTTCCTTGTGTATCGCTGTCTAATAGAATCCGGTGATATATGCCATTTTATTTGGGAGACTAAAAAATAGTGTATAAGTACTCCAGTAACAACATAAAGGGAAATTGTATGTATAGAGTAAGGTAAGCAGTTGACAATCTATCACCGGATTCTATTAGAGCAGCGACCCACAAGGAATTAATTCGAAGATGTGAAAAATGTTTAGAAGTTTAGAAGTTGAAGGAAGACATTTAGAACATTTATTAAAATAAATTTGACTTTAAAAACCTGTGACAGTTGTCATGTTGATTGTTACTTACCTGTCACGGCCATTTAAAAATTTCGATTTTTCCACATTTTCTGAACTTCATATTCCATCATTTCTTTTTGACCACTCTGTATAAAAACTGGAAAATTTCCATGTCAAATTCTATATATTAGGTCTTCCTCTACAAAATGTACAATTTGCACAAAAAAATAAACCTATGTTTCCGGGGATAACTAAATTTTGCTGACAGTCTGCATCTGTCAATTTTTGCTTAAAGATCAAGATATCTCGGAAACGGTCAATCCTAAGTATGGAGTATGCTATGTTTTCAACTTAAAAATGCAATAATATACAGGGAGTTCCATTTAAAATAAGAAAGTACGTATCGACTTCCGGTATAACCGGAAGTACGATGACCTTGAAAATATTTTAGCTTGGTAGACCACACGGTCCGTATGACACCATTACAATTTCAAAAACATCCTTCAAGCGGTTTCCCAGATATCCATCGATGGAATTCGTGATGGGACACCCTGTATATTAAGACATGATTTTAGTCTATATAAAATCTGTTTTTATATTTATTCAGTTTTTTAGCATAAGGGGTGGTTTTCATCCCTTAAATGTAAGAAGCGCATATCAAGCATATACATATAACTTTTCATCTACAGGGTGTGAAATAAGCTTAATTCCAAATTTTTATAAAAATCTATCCGAAAGTATTCGGAGGTTTTATTCTATTTTCTTCTTTCCGTGGACTAAATGCGATTTTCACTAATCTTTTGAAATATTCCGAAAGTTCCGATTAGCTGTAGTGGTTGTACTGAAAATCCTAAACTTAATTGTCATAATTGCTAGCATTTATGAAGGCCTAGAACCACCCTAATTATTTTTTTTTACTCAGAATTTCGACTGTATACCCAGAACGTCCATATTGAGTGGTAAACATCTTTCCAACAATACCATTACATTTTTCCTGTAAAAATTTAGGTATTCCTACAAAGTTGATTAATTGTGAAAGTGGCGGGGCCATGCAATTTCGATCTTCTGCAGGGAGACCGGCGACGCAAACCCCCGTCAACCTGGAGATTTCTCTACCCCTTGACGGATACGTGTTTCCATTAGAATATGTGAGCAGGTATGATGACAAATGTAGTGTCGACAGCGAACGGGAAATGTCATAAAGTGCAGAGACTGTTCGTACGATACGCCACCATTAATCTTGTCGACGCTAGCGCCGTAGCCGCCCGGCGGGGTTCCTATGAACTTAGCAGTGCGTGCCGTGTACAGGGTGTCCGAAATTATTCATGCGATTCACGGTTAGCTGCGTTTCAGAATGTCCTCCGCTTTCGAATTAACTTCATCCATTTCTCTTCAAAAAGTTGATCTTAGATTCAAAAGAACATTGTTGGAAAGAGAAATCTGAAAATGAAATTAATTAATCAAAAGGTCTAATAGTGTAATAGTATTAAAATCGATCAATAAAATCTTTGAACCTTATGTAAATCAAACAGTATCTAAGCACTAAATCATTTGAAATGATTCAAGATTTCTTGCTATCCAAGATTCAAAGGCCGAGCCCATCAAAAACTATTTATATTTTTCAAATCCAAAGGTATTATTAGTTACCATTTGGGTATTTTAATTCAATGTTCGTGGTAATTGCTGCAAGTACCAAAATCGTGGTGCTTATACATTCGTCCAATTTTTAAATTTATTTTCTTCAGATTTTTTAATGTATTACAAGAAGAAGGGTATAGAAATATTAAAAGAAAAACGACGCCTTATATTAAGAAACAAAAAATACGGTAATTTGATGAAACATGTGTTAATAATAAAAAATGCAAGAAGTCCTTTAAAGAACAGCTCGCTGAACGTGGAGAAGGAACTCGTAATAATCTTCTACCACATATAGATTGGCATGATGGAGTCGTCTTCCAATTATAGGTGTCGAAAAAACACGACATATAGTATCTTGAAAATGTTCTGAGAGTTGCCAAATACCCATCTTTTCTTGATATATGTGCACTGTTTGCACAATATATTACCCAGTCTAACATATCTGATATTATTTCAAAAATGTTAATTGCTCATTCAGCAATTTTTTTTATTTGCTTAACGGAAAGATATTGCAATTTTAAGGTTCTATGCAAAAAATTAGGATTTTATATCGCCTACAAGTCAGCCAAAAAAAAGATCATAAACTGGCGAACTGAATATTCGCTGAACCTGTGGGTGTGACGTCACCGCATGGGAAACCGATGCTGCATGCTTGCGTGTGTTGTCAGTCAGTCGGGTGTTAGTTGCCTACTTTGATTTGTTTTTTTGTTTTTTTAATCTTTTATTTGAAAAATTACTATTTTGAAAGCAACAAAACTATCCTGCGTAATTTAGGTATGTAATATATACGTTTGTATCCTCTAGAAACACTATACATTTGTGTTTTCCATTGTTAATTTTTATTTAATATTATACAAATACCTAATAGGTACAAAGTATTTATATGAAAATACATAATAAATATTATATTATTAATATATTTATAAGGTATTAGGTAGATTTTATGTAATTTCTATGGGAATAAAAATAGTAATAAGAAGCTTTACACGTTATTGATATGTAACCTTTGCATTTTCACTACTCTCATCTCAGCACTGATAAAGTCGTGGTTTTTATTAGAAAACTC
The DNA here is from genome assembly GCF_000390285.2 of Anoplophora glabripennis. NCBI lineage: Eukaryota > Metazoa > Arthropoda > Insecta > Coleoptera > Cerambycidae > Anoplophora > Anoplophora glabripennis. Next base: position 73,825 of record NW_019416556.1, read on the forward strand.
CATAACCATTAACAAACCAAACCTACTTCCGGCAAATTAGAAGAATCTGCTTTTACGAAATTTGCTTCCATTTTTTGAATTTAATCTGCACAAACGTTAAAACATTCTGTAGGTACAGAAACTCATCTTGAAGTAGCGCCAAGCCGGCTGACCGTCCCATGCGGTGACGTCATTGCATTGCCACGGCTGAGACAAATATTAGCATTTTAAAAATCATATAGTTTGGAAACCGCTCAACGGATTGAGTTGAAATTTTCAGGATCGCCTAATCATGAGCAATACTTGTGTGTGTCTACTAAATAAGAACGTTTTTGAAAATTTACTGAATGGTCCCATTGTTCTAGGGATATCTCATCATGATTGTTGATATTATGACTTTGAGATTTCAGGAATATTGTCGTAGGATTTTTTAAATTTGGTAAGATTACAGATCCGTTATTTTGTGTATTTAAAATATTGTGAAAACTCATTAGGGCATCATCTGGATCTAGTTGGCTTCCCCCGGTTTTGTTGTTAAAATCTTCAGCTCATTTGATATAGTATTCTTTCGTTTCCAGTGGTCAGTTTTTTGTGACATTAGGTTGGTAGTTGAGTTCGTGCTCTCTCCAGCTGTACTCATTTATTGGTTGGAGTGGCACATTTGATTTGTGGATGTTTGAAAGGTAATCTAGCTGAGGTGTTTTAGAGTTTCTTGTAATGAAATACTTGTGTAGATCCCTGGAAATGTTGGGGGCCCATCACTTCTATTTTCTTGATCGGATTATTTTTTATCTACCTATACATATGTCCTACTTTATCAAAGATGGCAGCAGCACTTCCTTCGTCATCAGGAAGTATTGCGATTTCTTTTCCCCGCAGTTCTTTGATGACTTGGACTGTTCTTAGTCATTTTAGCCAAAGCTCTGAAGAGAAGCTACAAATATAAGACGAAGGCTAAGAATTACGTGGAGTTTGAAAATCAGAGGTTACCTCCAGTTTCCGAGTTTCTGAAGAAGAGAGCTATATGTCTCTCGAAACATTAAGAGTTTGAACCGATGACGTGGCAACTAGCCCGAAAATCGTTCCTAAAGATCTTCTCTTAAGATTTCATTCAAAATATTGATGCAGGGTTTGGTTTCTCTTATTCATTCATTCATTCAAAATATTGATTCAAATTCATTCATTCAATTCATTCATTCAAAATATTCATTCAAAATATTGATGCAGGGTTTGGTTTCTCTTAAAGTCAAACTAGTTAACCGGAATTATTGCCCAGATTTGCGACGCATAAGTCGAGGTCGGCCGGCTCTTCGATCATGCCGGTACCGGCACTGAACATTTATTATCGCATCTGAGCGTCGAAAATATGTTCATTTATCGGGGAAATTGTAAATCTCGCCGCCTTCATAATGCGGATGAAATATGTGAAAATATTATGAATAGATTAGTATTTATGACCGTGAGTTTCTCAGTCGAATATGCAACGGCATGTCTCACCCGGTGATATATATTGGAGTCATGCAGTGGCGTATCCGGGCAAAAGAACGCCCGAGGCGGAGATTGGAAGAATGTCCGGTACTTGTGATCTTTGGCTTTATGCCTTACCTGATGGGGTCATCGGGACGACCTGAGCTTGAAATAACTGTGGCAGCTCAATGATGCAAGTGGAGACTGTTAATCTTTGATTTAATCCTCAACGACAAACTGAAATTGAAGACGTTGATTCAAAAAACAGGCAAGGACATTGTTTTTGTTATTAAAATTTATTTCGTACATTGTAATACAGTTAACTTTTAAATCAGTTAAGGAATTATCTGGTATAACACTTCGCAGAAAACATCAGATAAATCGATGACAAAAATGTATCTTGGCGAAAAATCCATGTTGTTCATGTTGAGATAAGGTTTTATGAAGTTTTGCTCTAGCTTTAGGATATTCAAAATTATAAGCGAACTTCGTACTCCCATGTACATAAGAGTCTTCGTATAACCTTCTGCCCATAAAAAAATGTGTCTAGTTGCCAGTATGTGTTAGGATTAACCATGTACATTTTTAACTACTTTAAAGCAATAATAATGAAAAAATGATTTAGCTCCAAAATACATACTTTAGAACAAGTATGTAGAATATAAAAAGTGCCCCAAAGGTAACGCAAGACCGTCCACTTTTTGATTCCTTCAATGAAAATTCCACGTAATTTGCGCAAAATCTCAGCTACACACTCTCCGTACTTTCTCTAACCGCAACGTGTTTACTAAAACAGGTGATCCTGCACAATGCTACCAACTCTTCGCATTGAAAATGGCGCACAATTGAAATCCTGCGTTATTTTTAGGACACCCTTTTAGTACAAGAAAAATATTCTATCGAAATAGAGTACAAATCAGAGGGGTAATGTGTACAAGTGAACTAAACAAATTTTCAGAAATATTTTGTCAGGTGTACTCGTATTTAGAGGTACAGCTTCTCTGATACTTATTATAGTTTTACAGATCTCAAACTAGAATTTTAAATTCATTTAATTAGTGAGTGGTGTGGTCATTATTCCTGCAACATTTAGAAAATCGTTTTCGTCGCATCAAACTATTTAATTGCAACCAAATACTTTATGTGATACAAATTGGTAATTCCAAAAAGTTCTTGTTTCATTCAGAAGATTAGTGCACTAAATGATCTTATGCATTTTCATGAGAGCTGCTAATGTTATCACTGTTTCAAAATAAGTGGCTCTTTGACCCTTTAGCTTCTTCTTCAGCACTCTCATAGTCATTAGTCTCATTTAACTGTAACATTCGATAACTTGTAATTCTGAGAAAATTTTTTAGATCTATATCAACCATGGCATTGCAGAATTTCTCAGTGCTTAATATTCCATAAATAAATCTTTGAGCAGCCCTACTATAAGTATCTTGAAGATGCTGGAGAAGCCGCAGGGGCTCCTGAAGGCACCGGAGAAGCCCTCAAGGTCACTCTTGTAGACGCTGGAGAAGAGATATCTATAACGTTACAATAGCTCTCTCTCTTTCCATCGAGGCGAGATACGACCTTGAAAGCACAGTCAACGGATGACCTTGAAATTTATTCAGATAGCCAGCTTCACGTCACACATGCTTCCAACCATATTTGACCTTGAAAACTGCCTAGATCAAATGGCGGGGTGTAGTCGAACTTCCGTTGTGTCACATGAAAACACGGTCACCGGATTTCGGTGAAATTCGTTCAAGGTCACAAAGTTTCACGTCATACGTACTTCTGGCCGTATTTGATCTTGAAACCAGAATCGAGTGGCATGTGGCTACACATGTTCGCAAGTGACCAATTTTTAAGCATTACGTCAAGAGCGCCAGCAAGACGCCACCGGACGCACCAGCGTTCCAGGAAGAGTCTACGGCGGACTGGCGCCGGCGACCACATGCGTACTCATATACCTACGACTGACTCCACACACAACACTCTCCAGCAAACAGTCGAACCGACAACACGTCTTTTTCACAAGATTAGTTTTCAATAAAATAGTTTATTTATACCGTTCAGAGAGCGTTTTATTTTTGCTGTAAAGCGAAAGCAACCCTCAGGCGGAAGGTGACCGAGGTACTCCTTGAAATCCGTTCAAGGAGTACAGCCCCAAACGACCTTGAAATCCACCACATGTCCCATTCAAACATTACATCACCCGTAAAATCCCCATGATTTGACCTGAAAACCAAGGCCGAGTGCTGGGAGGTGGCCGAGCATCTGCTGCTTCTCTCTACTAAGATATTTTTTGATGTTATCGGATTCAAAGCTAGCAACAATTGTGAAAATTTCGATTACATGCTTAAAAGATAGAGTAAAACATTTGGAGAAAAAGATAGATTCTTTACATTATTGAGGTTTCGATAAGCATCTTTACTCGCTTCTTTAAAAGATATTAAAAATAATGATTAAGTTGTTCATTGATTATATCCTTTGCATGGTCGATTTTTGATTTGTCTATCGGGCATCCGAACCTTTACCTTTAACATCTAGACATGCAAAAAAGAAGTAAATAAAAAAATGTGTAATTAAAGAAAGTCTGAAGTCTGATTTCTGAAGGAGAGAATCATGCATTCTTCGAAATTTTGACACGTTTATACTGATTGTGATGAAGCAACAAGTGACCAAGCCACCAAGTCTCAAGAAGTGGCTGAACATAAATTTAGCTTACACATAATTCTGCTAATTCCATTGGGAGATACCAAACTTATTTCTTCACCTAACCATACCAATGTATAATGGAGTAAATCTTTACTCTTAGCTTAAGCTTAGAATACGTTGTTCCTAAACTTGACAAGCTATAGCTGCAACATTAGTCCGCATCTCACTACCAGTAGCAGCTGCCTTTTGTAACCTCGTAATGGATTCCGTGCGGGCCGTCTTGAGATAAAAAATTTAATTACGTTTGGCTGCTTTTACCTGCGTTTAACACGGATTTTTTACGATTTGACATCCACGGTGATTAATACCTTACAACACGCATAACACGGTACACATTCATTGTCATCAGATACGAACGTCACATAAATCCATCGCGTTTATTTGTCGGCCAAGACTATCAGTCCAGATCAAAGAGTCAAGGTGGGTGTGTTAGCGATACTTGTTTTGCCTTTTGTAGATCTCGGTGCGAAATAGGTGTTGAGGCGTGACTAACTTTCACATGTGACTAAAGCAAACATGTATTCCGCGCGCTCGCTTCTACGGATTGCAACTTGCGAGGCCGCTGAATAATGCATGCCCTGTGCATCTCGGAAGGCTCTTCAAAGAAAAATGATGCATCGGGGGAGATAATTGGGTGGGTTCGGGTTTAATGAAGCAGCGGGTCAACTGTTGCGCGAAGCTCTAAACTTACGAAGTCGAAAGAGGAGATAAATTAAAATTGATATATCTATCCACAGAGAAATATTCATCAGTATCATTTGCTTAAGACCATATGGAATTTTAGTAAAAATGTTCGAAGGTTGCAGTTCTAATCTGTGAATAAAATTCATGTGTGTGGCACACTTGTCCCATTGCTCGCGAATTGTGCTTGTGGTATTGTCGAATGCTTGCAGGTATTTTTCATCACTAACTGATAATAGACCATATCTAAGATCTTCCCCACAAAAAGAAGTCAATCGACGTGAGATGCGTTTTCCAACGTCGTGGATATTAGTAATCTAAAAATGCTCAACCAATATGTAGAAGTGCTTAGTTGTGCACGAACCATACCTTTCATAAGTGAAAGGCCTATGTCTACAACAATGAGGAATGTTAGCCAAATGTTGTTACTGTTGCCGGGGTGGTTCAATCAAGGCGTGAAATGTGAAATTAGTAACACAGTAAATTAGTAAAATTAACATTCTCCATATTATATGGTACAGGTTCTCTGAAGGAGATTGTCGAGTATCCCACTGTCGTTGATTCATCAGTTTGAATCGTTTTGTCCACCCCACTGATTTTCTTCGGTAATCCAATCTTGTTTCTTACAAAATCGGCCACATATCTGCTACAGGGGACGATTTTCGACTACTGGCATCTGCCAATAGCATTGTGAATTGAATTGAATTGACATTGCTCTCTGTAAGTTTTAGGACCTGGTAATTCCGAAGGGAAGAAACCAACCGGCCTGGAAAAATTCCCAAGGAAATTAATTCAAAAAACTGAATGGAAAATCCTAAATAAAAAAAATAAAAACTCCCCAACTAACCGGAAAAGAAAGAAAAAAGCAACCAAAACCCACAATTTTAATAAATCTTCCATTTTTATTTTAATCAAAACAGAAACAATTGATTTTTGTCCGTATGACAGACACCTACACACTACCACTAGACAGTGACAAAACAGAAACTACCTATGCAATGCTTTAGGGGCAAGGAGGGACGGGAGAAGTGTCCTTAGAGTAGATTGAAAAATAACTATTTTAGGGTAAAGATTATTATTCTTGGAACATGAACATGTTACTTGGAGTAAGACGATAAAAGTTCTGTTCAAGTAAACAATTACTTAATAGTAAATTAATTTTTTTATAAACAAATTTATATTAAACTAATATTTATTAGAGTTCATGTACATATATAGAATTATAAATATAAGTAAGTAACTTGTTCTTTTTTCAAGAATATTTGTCCGTATTTAAACTTATTTCTCTTAGAGTCATCTGGATTTTGGTTTTATTTTCAGAAAGTGTTGAAATAAGTTAATGAATGGTTAAATGTCAACAATAAGTAAATATTTAAATTAAATATCTGGTATTACTGAATTTATAAAAATACACTTAAATTAAGTGAGAAATTTGAACTATTCTTAGATATAGATTAGATTTCTTTCCATGATTGTACATCCCAATATTTTGGATAAGTTGTGAATCACCCTGTATAAGTATAGTTTCGACAAGGTTTTGAATAATGTTTTTAGGAATATCTGAAACAGACTTTGTACTCTTCTGGAATCTGGCAGTCTTCAGAAGCTTCGTGAAATTCTATGAAATATTTTAAAATACCTCCAAATCATTTTTCTGAAACCGAAAGGTGCTTGAAAATCGATGATGAATGTTTCCTCGATGTCTGGCGGTTATGTTACCTACTGGAACAGTACTTTGTATCGCTTCTGCGAATTCGTATAAACCGTCTGCGGCGGGCCTCAACGCAGAAAGATTCTAAACGTCACCGTTGCATAAGCATCGAACAATACCGGAATACGCGACGAAGAAATTCCCTGGAACCGGCACCTTATGAATATCGGATTGAATATTAACGCGACGTCCCGATCCGCTTACAAAACGGCCTGCCGAGCCGTTTCAATAGGCAGAAGACGGACAGATGGATAGATATCCGAGTAATTGTAAAATTATAAATGATTCGCGCATCCCCATTGGCGATAATTTCCTGTGTAGTTGGTGGGCGAGCGCAGCATGTTGATTTTGCGAAATCTTGTCATCGCCTCCATCATTAATCAGGGGTGGAGAGACAGCGGGATATTACATCTCTTGTAGATGCCGGCAACTTCCGCAGACAGATCCCAAACGAAATGGGAACGAATCTGCATATTTATACAAAATCATAAAGCAGTGATATGGCGAGATCTGTTCATTGCTGGTTTGGGTGGTGCGTGATAGTCCGGGGGCAAGCCAGAACGGTTCGCTTCGTACCCTAAAAAACATCGAAAATAAACTTGGCTATGAAAAATAAGCGCAATCAGAAATATACAATTCGCACCGCAAGAATTAACCTCACAACTATCTCTTGAATGGTCATAGACTCAACTGTTATTTTGCTGATATATTACCCAACAATTTTTTGCCTTCCTTCGAATGCAATAGGCTCGTTTCTTTGGTAAAATTAACAGTGTACCTTTTTTCTACGTAACTGATAAAAAAACAATATGCGTAGGTATGTCATATACAATATATGACGGCGTAGATACTAGATGTTTCTATAGCAACTGTAGAAGCAAATACACAATTTACTCCAGTCGAATTAGATCATAAAACACAATATCTCTTATAGTTCGTCATAAACTACAAACATATTTGTTTCAAAACTACCAGAATATATTAATTATATTTAAAATTAGTATTAATGTTGGAATTATTCAAGACAAATGTACCATATTATAATCAAACTTATATTTTCTTGAAAGAAAATTGTAGGTCACAGAATGGCGTAGGTGGGAAGTAGCACGATAAATGGAGCCAGCACTTACGTTCTGTGTATACACATCTCCTTGTGAGTAATTACATCAAAGCAGCTGGATCGTTATAACAATATAATGTTGAGGACCATCGATAGGTCCCAAACCGACCTATGTCTGGTTAGTTAAACTTACGAACGATCCTAGGTGTTGTACTAAGTGTTGTGAGTTTGAAACAAAACATTTTTTATTACTGAGAAATATTTATATCCAAATATATTCTTGTAATAAGCATATACAATCATTTGACCAAAACTATTCAATGTTTGTATTTAAACAAACGATTTATTAATATACAATACAAAACATGTTTCTATAAAATCTATGTAGATCATAATGTTGTACATTTGAATCAAGAATTTTTTTTGCATGTACCTAAAATTTAAGTCAAGTCTAAAGCTAGTCATATTTCAAAAAAATTTTAACTGCAAAAAAAAACGTCGAACGCTATAAAATCAGTTTTCGAAAATTGCTCATTATTATTGCAAAAAGCGATGGATGTTGATGAAATTTATGGGAAAGACGATCAATTCAAAGACAAATATGTGTACCAAAGGCAGATTCGATTGACCGTGAAATTGTTGCTAAAGGTAGTTGTTAATTAATTTCGTTCGTTTTTTTGCATCTAAACGTTTAATTTTAGAAGTTAATATCGTAGATATAGGTTCTAATTGATCTATAGAAACGTTTCGAAAAATAAATTTCAAAAAGTTGAAATTAAGTAGCCCTTTACACAGTATAGGAAACAGTAAATTCACTGCCTATCTAACCTATTTATAAAAAATGGACCTTAGTTTCATTTTTTTATCTCGCTTTAAGTGTTTGAACAAATTGTCCCAGAGTCAGACAAAAGCCGCTCGGGAATTTGCTCTTTTTGCATTAAATATAGCTTATTTTTACGGTAATTTAAAAAAAGAGAAGTCACCTACTTGTCTTAGTTCCCAAGATAGCTTTTTTATAAATAACGCTAATTGTTAATTGGACGTATCAGACTGGGATTTTAGAGATAATTACAGAAAGGGTTAAACTTTTTTTTTTCAGAAAGTTTTACATTGACAGTTCATGTAATAAACGCGCAGTAAAAGTTAACGTTAACGAACGGCTTGCACGCGGAAGAAGGAGCGCCGGGCCCGCGCACGCGCGTGAATGCGGCCCTAGTCGCGCGCGAAAGTTTTGACTTGAACGTTTCAAATTTACCGCTTATTTGCAATTTACCAACTTAGCGTCACTTATATCAAATTTTACCAAAGGAATCAACTCCGTTTTCATTGTTCCTTTTGCCGTGTGCTCCCTGACTACGACGCTACACGGAGGTCTTAATTCCGTTCGTTTCATAGCCGATGCGTCAACTATATACATGTAGAACTGTAACGGCGCTTCTTACTCCACGATAATAAATTACGGCCGATTTGTACGCGCTTATACATTCAGCGTTTAGGAAATTAAATATCTGTAGAATCCAATCTCGGTGAGCTGAACAGTGCATGCTGATGTGATGACACACCGTATTTTACAGCGCTCTCAAGTAACCGGCGACATGCAAAAATGGAATGGAGCCGGGAAAATAAACAAAACCTTTCGACGGCTTTTGTCACGCCACGCTGCCTTCCCCAAAGTTAAATGGCACGCCTGGATGGGTTTTTTCCCAAATTTTAAACTTTAAATTAGGTAGTCAGGAGCACGTAGCAAAAAAGCGGAACTATTGATCACTATATTTATTTAGAAAAAGTGTACTTTGTCATATAAACGTCACTGGTTTAGAGGGAAATATAGTCCCACATTTGTTTTAAATGAGATGTGACTGTTATATTTATTTGGAGTTTTCTTGTTATAGTGATATGGACATTAAGAAGTAAGAACAATTTTGCAAATAACAATCTCAAAAATAACGAAAATATTAAGTTACCTAACCTTTTAATTTAGATAATTCTTTTCTTTCATTCACACAAGCTATCGCTCAGAGTATCAACAGTGCATGCTGTTAGAAGCAAGTGTCCATTGCGGTCCTTCACACCCACGTCGCAAGAATAACCATCTGACTATTATGAAGGTCTCAAAAAAAGTATGAGTTGAATATTGTTATAAGATTTTTTACAAGAGAATAAAGGAATCCATAGTGTATTGGCACTTTGTTTACAAGTTACAGCTTGTCAAATTTCATTTTTTTATTTTTCTATTTAAATAACTTATTTAATTCATGTTCGATTAGCCTCTCATTTGGCAAACCCACTAAGTAGATGAAGCTCTATTGGACCAGTCAGAGAAAAGTTTTATTATGTGCCGCTAGAGGGCACTTTACCTAGAAAATTTGTTTGGTTCATAACTTTTTCTCTTGTTAGACATCACAGAAATTTAAACATTATTGAAAAGAGAAACAATATCAGAAAAAAATATGTACTCTTTGTTCAAGCCCATAAATGTAAGCATGGCAACTTGATTAATTACAGAAAGAATGATAAAAAATTTGATGTTTAATAACACATTAATAGCGATTTCCTGCTAAACGGTTACATTTATCGATTTGAATTAAGAGTACTACATAATTTATTCTGATATTATTTTTCTTTTCAATAATGTTTAAATTTCTGTGATGTTTTCTTGTAAACAATTGACAATTCGAAAAAAATGTTCATTACATACTGATATTATTTTAATCCATAGAATCACCTCCCGGAGTTTCCTGACGGAGTTTCAGAACACCTAGTATATAAACGTGTTTTCCAAACCTTACCTTGTTTGAGATACAGGATGTTAAAGTTTTCGGTAAACATGTCTCTCAATATCATTTGAACGAATGAAAATATTGAAATAAAATTGAATAAAATGTCATTCAAAGTGAAAAAATACAGACTCAACTCAAATCAATGACGCATATACAGGGTGTATCTAAATAACACCGAAAAAATGTAAGGGGCAATTCTCTGATGAAAATTAATAGGGGTCTTTGGTATAAAATGTTTTGAAAAAACTCCGCCCGGAAAAGTTACGCCCTTCCAAAAATAAAAAAAAATATATTTTTCTTTTTTATCTTCCATGTATATTAAGCTAAAGAAACAAACTTGGTGAACATTATCTGTCAAAAAACTACACTTTTTGAAATTTTTTCAACCTAGAAGTATTTTTGTAAAGGGTTTAAATAATCAGCCACATGACAATTTTTCTCGCGTTAAACAGCTCACCTTTTTAAAAATGCATTGCAATACATTTATTTTTTTTCCTTATAAATCCTTGACTTTTCGAAAAAAATTGAAGAGATCAAAAAGTTAGTAAACGAGTGGGGCTTTTTAGACATATTTTTTAAAAAGAAAAAAATTTATCGAAAAGAAATTATAAGAAAAATTGTCATAGCGGTTGATTATTTCAACCCCTCACAAAAATACTTCAGGGTTGAAAAAATTTCAAAAAGGGTAGTTTTTTGACAGATATGTTCACCAAGTTTGGTTTCTTTAACTCAATATACATGGAACATAAAGAAGAAAAACAATTTATTTTTGAAATTTTTGGAGGCATAACTTTTCAGGGCAGTTTTTTCAAAAAATTTTATATCAAAGACCCCTATTAATTTTCATCAGAGAAGCGCCTCTTAAATTTTTTCGGTGTTATTTAGATACACCCTGTGTACGAGATATTCGTCAAAAATTATGGCGCGTGACTTATTTTTTATATAATTTCTGAACACAAATTTTATTTTGAATTTTAGCTTGAATTTTAAATTTGTCTAAATGTATCGTCTTGCTACTAAAATGCACAAAATCAACAAAGGCTGTGCAAAATTTCAAAAGATTAAAAAATATTGCATTTCAAAAATTACAAAAATGTATTTGTTTCAAGTTGAGGGTTATAATTTTTTAGTATAAATGTAATCAGAATACGTCATATCTACGCCACTGGCTAAAGTTGAGACTTATTTCTTACACGTTAAAAATCGAATTCAGTATCTTCATTTATTTAGAAATTATTTAACCGTGTAATATTTTTTTAAACCTTAACACTCGTGGGGAACGTTTGCAAATAAGTTTATACAGGGTAGCCCATCGAAAACGTACCGCAAGGCATAACAGGGTAGTAATGAATTTTTCGGCAAAATCCAAAAACAGGTAAAGTTTGTTTCTGAGGGGGACAACTTTTGGTAGCAAAATCTTCAACCCCCTAAGTGGGGGTGCCATCCTCCAAATTTTTTTAAATGGGAATGGGGGTCAAGTGGGGGGTCATTAGAAAGGGCTTTTAATTCTCTATACATCGATTCTTACTTTTTGAAAATCGATCCATTATTTTAGAAAATATGCAGCTTTGAAAATACGAACAATATTTTTGACGAGAAATGCGAAAATCGATTTAATTTTACTTCAAAACTTACGGTATTAGCTTGGTAAATTCCTTCAAAAGAATTCGCTGTTTTTTTTTCTGATTTGCGAATTCTTTAGCCTGATTTTGGTGAGCAAAAAATTGTCCGCTTTTTGTTTCGTATTTAGATAGGCCACAAGAAGTTGCTAGATAACTGTCTTGTGACTTGTAGTTGAAGAGTACCAATACTGCCGAGTCTTTTAAATTGATTAATTATGGTGTACTCAATTCCAGAAAGAGTAGAAATTATTGAGCTTTTTTTCAAAAACAATGAATGCGGAAATCGGGTCGCCGAACTGTTCAACCAACGGCATCCTGAGAAACATGCGTCTGGAAAAATTGTTCGCGAATTGGTGGCCAAATTTCGCGAAACTGGCTCCGTTCATAACAAAAAGAGGCAGGTTGAAAATCCGGTACTAAATGAACCTACGGAAATAGCGGTATTGGGGCAAGTGGCAATGGATAGTACGCTGAGTACAATGCAATTGGCTACTGCGACAGGAGTGAGTCGTACAAGTGTCCAACGAATATTAAAAAAATACAAATTCCATCCTTATAAGATTCGGCTAGTGCAAGAGCTAAATGAAGACGATTTTGATCGTCGTTTGCAATTTTGCGAAATAATGACTGAACGAGCGATAAACGATAATTTCCTCTTTAATGTGTGTTTTTCGGACGAGTGTACGTTCTTCTTGAATGGTTTAGTGAATCGCCATAATTGTCGTTACTGGGCTGATACCAATCCAAGGATTTTCCATGAGACACACTCCCAACACCCCCAGAAGTTGAATGTATGGGCAGGTATTTTTGGAAATTCCATTGTAGGTCCTTTTTTCCTTCCTGGAAATTTGACAGGCGATATGTACTTGGATTTACTACAAAATGTCATCGACCCAGCTCTAACAAATATCATAGAGGACGACCCTGCTTACAATGAACACGAACTGATTTTCCAGCAAGACGGAGCTCCTCCACATTACTCGCTCAATGTGCGCAATTACCTAAATGAGACGTTTCCAGGACGCTGGATAGGACGAAGAGGTGCAATTGAGTGGCCCCCTCGGTCACCCGACTTAAATCCTTTAGATTTCTTTCTCTGGGGGCACATTAAAAGCAAAGTTTACAGCACTCCACCTGATACCTTGGAAGATCTGCGAGGACGAATCATTAATGTATGTCGCGAAGTAACACCGCAAGTGCTCCAGAATGTTCGACAACGGTTTGAAGACAACCTGTATCATTGTATGCAAGTTGGCGGACAACATTTTCAGCATTTACTTGACTAATACCGTAAGTTTTGAAGTAAAATTAAATCGATTTTCGCATTTCTCGTCAAAAATATTGTTCGTATTTTCAAAGCTGCATATTTTCTAAAATAATGAATCGATTTTCAAAAAGTAAGAATCGATGTATAGAGAATTAAAAGCCCTTTCTAATGACCCCCCACTTGACCCCCATTCCCATTTGAAAAAATTTAGGGGATAGCACCCCCACTTAGGGGGTTGAAGATTTTGGTATGCTTTTTGAGCCAAAAGTTGTTCCCCTCAGAAACAAATTTGACCTATTTTTGGATTTTGCCGAAAAGTTCTTTACTACCCTGTAATGCCTTGCGGTACGTTTTCGATGGGCTACCCTGTATATCAATGAATTAGAAACTAATTTAAAAAATTAGTTTACCTTCTTGACTTCTATCCCGAAGATGTATTATTTTTTTTGTCTTTTTGAGAAAGTCGAAAAAAAATTAACAATTAGGAATAATATACCGTTGCTTCAATGGGTCATATACGTTTAACACAGTTATTTTCTCATTTTCAGATAGCACACACAGTATAATTCGACAGACTTACTATTTTTACTGTCACAGATTATTCTACCTTACAATTATTCTCCTGCAACTAACACAATAATACTCCAACTGATTTCTAATATTATTTATACCTTTTTTTGTAAAAGTTTAAGAGGGCTCTATAGCAAATAGGCAACCAGCAATACATTTTTATAGATTTTATTACACAGTTTGTCTAAATATGACTCAATGCACAAATAACATACTTTTATCCATTCTAATGCAATTTTTGTATAAAATGGAGTTAGTGTGAAACTAAAATTACTTTTTGTTGTAAAGATATTTGTAATTTGCCGCTTTTGAACAAGCAGCATCGTAAATTACAAATTTCTTTACGCCAAAAGGTTATTTGAGTTTCAAACTAACTCCATTTTATAGAAAATCTGCGTTAAAATGGGTCTGTTATTTGCGCATTAATTCATATTTAGACCAACTGTAATAAAATCTATAAAAATTTATTGCTGATTGCCTATATGCTCTAGAGCTTTCTTAAGCTACAGTCTGATACAAATAAGTTTGCATCTGAGTTAGTTTCACCTGCATACGCGCATTGGTCACGGCAAGAGAAACACTCCAATCCCAAATGCCCGCCCTACGTCTTATTCTTTTTAGCCGAATGTCTCCTTTCTCATTCTCTAGTGGCCTTGACTGAGACAGAAACGCAAACTTATTTGTATCGTTCTTGATTGACTTATACGAATTATTATAATTTGTTATTGTTGATTTTAAATTAATTCATGTAATACTCTATTTTAAAGTAGACTAGATGGAATAATTTTTTTTAATTACACAGTTTTTTTGAAAAAAGTAAAAAAATCATTCGAAATAGATTTATCCAAAAGAATACTTACAAATGCCCAAACTAGGCGACTTCGACATACCTGCAACTGCTCTTTGAATATGTGGTACCATTTCGATGGAATTCCTTCGTTTTTCCAGTAACTAGCAATGATGAAACCGTATCCCCATGGGAACTAGAACAATGATCGATAAAACTAAAGAGTACTATAAATGTTTTCACACATTTATAATGCACTTCCTTGAAAATAAAGGCGCTAAAAAGAAACGAAATGAAGCGGAACGCATAAAACGAGTTTCACAACGTCTAGAAATCGATGCGAGGCAAATTTTTCGAAATCCTGCGACCAATCTCGGCGAGGATCTCCGGAACGCGTTCCCATTCTGGCCAGCCCACCTTTCTCGTTGAGGCCTGTGCAGTTTCCTCGAACGGTGCTTGTTTAATAGAAGGAGTTATCAATTAATTCCCAATAACGTTTTTATTTCCTTTTTTTAACTGAAAGTCGTTGAAATTTTAAAATATACGACCGTATTGTTAGCATATTTTCATTCCATGTTTGGGTGGTCGAAAATAAAAGAAGATGATTCGGGGCCACCAAAAAAATATAGAGATAGATATAGAAAGATATAATTATCTAAGTAGATAGTAATCCATGTATGACTTTGTATGGATAATAGTGCTCCGAATGCTGGCCCAAAGAATGTACGTCGACTGGGGGTATTATTATCCTATAGCACCCGTGATGCATTCAATTCAACCTGTTATTAATTTCACAGATTTTTTTTACATATTCGACATTCGTCTTTATTGGCATTAATAAATGTTGTACTTTCTTTTGATTTATTTCCATGATACTGAATGTATCTAAAAGTTGGATAATTATTGCAAAATGACGGACTGGTAGGACATTAAAGACTTTAAATTGATTAAAATGAAACGAGAATTTCTATATAAATAGCAGAGTAAAATGTGCTTCATGTTAGAACAAAATTCCTAATTTTTGTGCTAAAAAAAAATGGCGGATACAAATTCCGGAAAGAGTTATCACTTTTTTACGAATTTCCTTGATTTTGTAGAACTCGTAACGTTAGATAATTGCTGAGGTTATATGTTATACTGTTCGCTGAATCTGAAAATAATAAATTATTCCAAAAAGTATCAAATTTAAAAATCATTTAAAACAAAACACAAACTTGTAATACATTTGACGTAAATTTTGATTTGATAATCTAGAATGTTAACAAAAAAACAAGTTTGTTAAAAGTTCCCTATAATTTTTCCTGTAATACTTACTTCATTGTGTATGAACCACAAAGTTATACACGCTATTTTTTTGATTTCTTAAAAATATATTCGCAATGATTTTTTAAATAATACAGGGTGTCCCAGAATATGTGGGCAATCTTTCGGATTCATATAGGGGACGTTAAAATAACATGACAAGTTCCTACGAAAATTTTCCCTAGACCCCCCCCCTCTACGAAAATCCCCATGAAAATCGATTTTTTGTAATAACTTAAAATACTTTGTGTAATGCAAATTTCATGGGTTTATTTCTCTTTACGGGTATAATAAATACCATATTAAACAAAAATAGTTTTTTCTGGAGAACAGTTCATTTATTGATATCAACCAAGAGTACCTTTTTTTAGTTAAGTTTCAAGCTATCCAAAAATATTATTTTTGTGCCTTTATCGTAAAGGGTGTAAAAAATTGACATTCTTGTGCTACAGCTTGTCCGTCCCTGGCAAACCAAATAATCCAAATTTCATGGACCAATTTTTAAGGAGTCTTATCTGTTGTTCATATATTAAAAAATAATTAAATTACACAAAGTATTTTAAAAACTATTAAAAAACATTTTCAGGGACGTCCTTTAGGGGGCTGTATCTCCTTAGAGGGCTCTCTAGGAAAAATCTTTATATAGGGACTTGTCATGATATTTTAACATCCCCTGTATAAATCCGAGAGATTGCCCACATGTTCTGAGACACCCTGTATAATTTTAGTGACGCTTGCATTTGCGCTCTCATTTATTTTGCAATATTTTTCGTTGTAACTCGATGAAAATGAGTGAAAGATATGATGAATTTAGTTCAATCGTCTTCCTGATAAAAATCCAAACGACAATATGGGTATATGAGCATTTTAGAACATCCCAGAAAAATATCTAAAAATATTTCTCTTACATATTCAGGGGAACAATAAAATCGAAGTTTTCTACAGAGTGTTCAGTATATTTGATGTTCAAGTTGCAATCAATTAACGTTAAAGAAAACTAATATAAGAAAATTTAATAAATCAGTTGCATATTTAAGGAAAAAGACATAACAAAACAATTATTTACTAATGAAGGTACATTCTACAATTCAAATGTTTCATTACCTTTAACGTTTATTGTTTTAGATTGTCTTGATTGTGGGTATTTCCGGTGTGTGAACTGTGATGACATAGACGATAAGGGGTATATTTTGATTGTGAGAGTGCTTGATATTTAACGTACCTTTACAATTTCTAATTCTAGTATCGAGCTTTATCAAAAGTATGCCAGTCTTCACTACTTCAAGTCTACTACACGTTTCTTGAAATATAAATTCAATAAATATGCTAGTCAAGTAATTGAAATTACCTCAGTAGGAGCTAATGTCTAATTTAACGATAAAGTATCTGAAACTATGAATTAATTATTGAAATTCTTGCTGGACATTACTTTCAAAGAACGTCCACACTTCTTGTCAATGCATGGGGGCTACATAAATAAGTAGTCTTAAGCGTCTCGGTAGATGAAAATCATTGTTTGAAGCCTAATGATATGTTGAGGATTCGGTCGCGAATAATACAGTAGAAATTTCAAATAAGATTTTAGCTGCGAATTTCAAATTCAAATGATCTATCTACTTCAACAGGAAATCTTTTAACCACATCATCACACATCGCGTTATCTTCATTAGGAACAAATAAAGCTACACGTTCTATTTGTGAAATTAATGTTAATATTGTAAATATATAGCCATGATAGTCAGATCACTGCTATTTCTGCATTTGAGGATTAATTTTTTAAGTAGCATCCTTTATANATGTAGAAATTTCAAATAAGATTTTAGCTGCGAATTTCAAATTCAAATGATCTATCTACTTCAACAGGAAATCTTTTAACCACATCATCACACATCGCGTTATCTTCATCAGGAACAAATAAAGCTACGCGTTCTATTTGTGAAATTAATGTTAATATTGTAAATATATAGCCATGATAGTAAGATCAGTGCTATTTCTGCATTTGAGGATTGCTTTTTTAAGTAACCTCCTTATAAATGGAATATATAAATAGAATATAAATATAATAAATAGGTTAGATATCTTTTCCATACATAGATTTTTCATATAGTAAGATAATCTTAAATCATTTGGCAGGTATAAAGAAAATTAATTTATTTAAATTGATTACTTTAAAGGGAAACAAAAGTATAAAAACTAATAATAAATTAAATATTTTATAAAAAGAATGTGTTTGTTTATGATTAGTTTTCTGATACTGTATTTTTTCTAGTACCAGAAAATTTATGTAACATAAATTAGATGCGTATTTCTTATCAGTGAGAGATATCTGCATGCAATCTTGCCACACTTATGTTGGTTCCGTAGCAGATACATCGCATATTAAAAAACTGCATTAATAATAACTGCCATTTCCTCTTTTCCAGGTGATACCCATGAAAAATTACCACTGGATGCCTCTGAGATACGAAAAGGTGAGTTGTCCGACTTTACAAGTTTTCATTCTTCTATTTGGTTTCCTGTGTGTGCTAATTCAACACCTCCGAGCAGTCCGACGATAAATTAAAGAGATAACGGGCAAAATGTAAAAGAAAAACAATCTGCTAATCAAACAGGGGCGATAGCATCTATAGCGGAATATTTATAAATGCAAATAGTGCTGTATACTGCTGGAAAGAAGTTTGGGTTGAGACTGGTATAAAAAAGGAGTCATTTTCGGATATTTTAACAATAATTAATTGGTGCGATTTAAAATAATGTGATATTAAACGATGTTAATTATCGTACAAACATTTAAAAGCATTTGGGAACCCAATTTGAATTTCTGATTAATTTGAACTATATTACAATGTTCTGAAAATCACTATTTTATGCTTATCAGATTGAAAAACGTATATTTTTTATAAATATTTTGACTGAAGTTTCAACACAGTCAGAATATTTTCTTTGCTTTGTTAATGAAATTATGAACATCTAAGGCAGACAAATATACTAATAAATAAACTCTGTTTTAAATGAGAATGTCTGTTCTCTAATTAGGGCAAATTGTCTAACACTATTGTAGACAAAAATTGACACATCATATACCTCCTCTTAGTTGTCTCAGAAGATGAAGACTTGAAAATGTACCAAAAAGAACCAAACCAACATGGAAAGATGAATGGATATAAGGATATAAAATATTACTAAGAATTAAACATAAGTTCAAAAGACTGGTGAATTTTGAAATGAACCATGAAAACTTCTTTCCACACGAATTTAAGACCTAATTTTAGAAACAATTAATTCATTTCATATATAAAATTTTGAGTAATACACTAATATTGGGAATCGAGTCTAATTAAGTTTGGACTAAAGTAAAAGTTTCGAAAAAGACACACAAAAGTTTAAACTTTACTATTATTAATAGAGGTTAGATATCGGTAGTAGGCACTAATCCGTACAAGTCAGGACCGGACTTGGGTTAAATAAATAAAAAATATAAATTCCATTAGCTAATTATTTTATTAAAAATCCACTTTCTTTAGAATTAAAGAAACTGCCCCATTGCAATAATTTAAAGAAAAACTAATTATCATAAAATTCAGAGCCAGCCTTATCACGTTCATTTTCTCTGAGCTACCTCTCATAGGAGAATTTAGTTGTAGAATTAACTTCATTACAGAAGGGTATCATCCTTAAAGCCAAAATTAAAGTGTTTCATCGTTTTTTTTTACAAATCTGTAGCTTGATTCCTACTCTGTCCTTTTCGTTGGGATATCTTGTATATAAAAAATGATTATTCTATATCGATAGACATAGGTCTAAGTGCACAGAAATTTTTAAGGTAAAGCCACCGGAATCCGTCAGATAGGTACCCATAATCTATAACATTACAACATATCCTAAATTAATATTTATAAAGATTAAACTTTTCCTGAGTGAAGATTCAACGACATTTAAATCAAATAAAAACCGAGATTATTTATTATATTAGATCTCGTGTCGAATGCTAGCTGAATAACGCATGCGTGGTATTCGGGAAACGGCATTGTTACGGAGTTTGACTGTTTAGTGATGACGATGACTGTGCAATTTATATTTCGGATATACTGGAAAATATATAAATTAATGGGTCTTCATATACCGTTTGATCCTGTCATTGTTTGGTACTAAACCGAGTATATGTACGCCCCAGTAGGTAGCGTTAATTATGAGATACCTCTCCCCAAGTGACACTGATATGACATAAATCATATACAGGATGTCTCAAAAGTGACACCCTTCCTTCTGGGATCTGATTAAATCGAAAATCAAGAGTGAAAAATTTTCCCATTGTTTTTCTTTATTGTGTTATTCAAAATAATTACATATTCAGAAAAGTAAAAAAGTGAAAATCCAATTTCTTTGTCTCAAAACTGAAGTTTGTGCTGATGGGGATCAAAACAAATTTATAACCAATAGTAAGTAAGTATAGTTTTCGATTGTCGGTTGTAGCATTGTTGCCATCATTTTCGGAACGCATAACATATGCTAAAGTTGAAGAATTTGCACAAGTTACGGATGTTTCTTCTTGTAAGGAACAGCTATATTTTCCTTGGATTTTCTTTGCAATATATTGCAATGTTAGATATAGACTCCTCAACATAACTTTCTGCTACTTAAGAGCTCTTCCATCTACTATGCCGTTTGATGGCTGTAATATCTGCACCTTCATTGGCCAATAAAGTTGTTGAAATGCGCCTCATCCAATGGCCAGTATAAACTTCTGGATTTGCGATGTTCAGGAATGAAGCAACTGTTGAGGGTACCTTCATCAATTCGTTAATTCCAACAGACTGAGAAGTACATTTTTGATTGATGTATCTTAAAAAGAATATGTGTTAGGCGAATTGGGCGCAGAGAAATATATTTTCTGCATATTTCAACAGCATTCACGCAAAGTCCTTCTTCTATAACTGTAAATTTTCTTGATATGCCCATCTTGGTGTCAGGTATTGACACAGGTAGGTAGGTAACTGCCAACGTCCTGTACATCACTAATTTTCAAATTTGTCAATTGTCAATTCGCAGCACTGACAGGCACCAGAAACCCCCATTATTAGTGCAACCTAGAATAATTCAAAGTTCACTATATACCTAACAACATGTAAAAGGTAAAGAGATATTACCTTAATCATTAGATATTCTTTACCGGAAGCCCCAGTCAAAAATTCTTCTATATTTACTTTTTCCAATACTGCAGCTTTTGTTTTGTTTTGTATCTCAGGGTTGAATAAAACGTTCTCTCAACGGTAATAATAAAGTATTTTATTGAAAACTAAATTATATAGAAAAAGACGTGTTGATGGTTTGAGGGTTTGCTGGAGAGTCCCTGTGTGTGGAATCGGTCGTAGGTATATGAGTAAACAACTGGTCGCCGGCGCCAGCCCGCCGTAGACCCTTCCTGGAACGTTGGTGCGTCCGGCGGCGCTCTTGACTTAATGCTTAAAAATGGGTCACTTTCAAACATATGTACCCACATATCCTCTCGATTCACTCTTCAAATAAGCAGTAGACTTTTATAGTAGCCTTCAACATCGAATACTTCGACCACGTAGATGAAATGGCATATTTTTTCTTCAAATTTAAAAAATACGATAGCATGACTTCTTCATTTATTAATCATTACTCTCCGTTCTTCCCTCCATTCGTTAAATTCGGCGAACACTTTTTCGTAATGTTCCTGGATTTCGCTGGCAGTAAATGGAAAATTGCTTCTTGAACTTCTTCAAAAACAGCCACAGGAACACAATTACTTTCTTGCCTTTTTACCAAATTTAGATAGAACTGTTTATTAAATGATTGATAATAAACAACGTACCATAGCAACCAGTAGGTATAACAAAACCCACCACTTTTCATTGAGTACCAGTAAGAAATATCAACTCGTGCGAATATTTTTTTTATTAAATTCCAATAATTCTGACTCCACAAATATGATTGTGATGTGATTATGGATAAAACGTATTGCATTCGTGTTTTAAGTAGCATTTTATCCACTTAAGAATATTAAACGCTCGAACTACGTTATCGCGTACATTCTTGCGTAGTTAAAATGCTACTTAAAGCACGTGCATAATAAATAACTATTAATAATAAAACAATTTTGTGACAAGGAGAGGAAAAAAATTGTAAACTAAAAACATAATGTGCTTAAATAACAGAAATTGTTTTTACAAAAGATGTTTAGACAAGTTGCCTTCTACTTCATGAGTACCGATTACTTTCGGTTTAATTAATCGGTACTTTGTATTCGCTACTTTGATTACTATGAGTAGTGGCTTCAAAATATTCTAAATAGAATAGTAATCAGTAATTACCTAATTGATATACAGTACTGTAAGTTATAGACGAGTAAATATCAAACCGCATCATATTATGAATATAATCTAACCTCAATTTCTCTTAAAAAAGAAATGCAGTGTTAACATCTGAAATATTAAGGTTTGTTTGATAAAAAAATAATTATGCAACGATCAAATTACGAATATAAATATATATTTTGAAAATAAACAATCAGTTTTAAAATAAACAAAAATATAAAGTACATATTATTATTAGATTATGTATTATATACACAGTCTTATGCATATTTTTAGTCTTTTATAGGAAAGATTTTTTCTAATATAAGTAGGTAAAAAAATATGGTACACAAAACAAATAAAATTGAATGCAACGTAACAATACAAGTACTCGTTTCGTGTCGATATAATATGAATAATTGTCAAGTGAGCATTGCATAAGTAAGTATCCATATTCCATTAGATAAAGTACTCTGTATTGTCTATATCCAAGAAGTAATCAAATAAGCAAAAGTAACGAATACTTTTCCAAACGAATAATGGCTATTTCGGATCCAATCGAGTAACGAGTACTCATGTAACGAATTGATACATTTGCATATGAGCTACTACATTTTGAAACTTCGTCTTCGAATATTTTATAGATATCTAAATCTCAAAGAGTTTTTTTCACAATAAATGGTCTTTGAATGTAACAAGAACCAAAGGTTAAATTAATTTAATATTACAGTAAACCAATTATATATTTTATAATCATTTTTCAATGATGTAGAGGTTATGATAGGTTTGTTTAGACAGATATTAGATGCATTTTTTTAACAAATACATTTTAAATGATTTAAAAATATTCAAATTTCTTATACATATAGACGATTTTAGGTAGTTCTGGTTACATGTTTAGTAAACGTGATTTAGATTAATACATTACTTGGGCAAATGTTCTTATTTCACAGGCTCCAAAACTATGACGTGGAGTGTCTTATAAAGCCATTTTTAATATTAATTTATTAATTTTTGGAAATTATTCATTTAAATGTTTATTCTAGTCTGTCTTTCTAAGAAATATCTCCTTTTATGTGTAATAGTATTCAAGTAAAGTTATGTTAATGAAACGATATTGAGAGTAGTAGTGCATTGGCATCGAGTACTCTTCCTTGTTGTTCCGTGGGTACCTAAACTGTGCCGGGGGGTGTATCGATAACATGTTAATGCGATATATTAGTGAGATCCTATTATCATGCCAAGGCCGACTGAATGAATATAATCAGTCCCTAATAAGTCCGGTAATTGTATGTATAATTTAACAGAAGGTGCTGCGATAAAACCGTATCGAAAATAATAAATTCTAATTTATGCCCGGCCGGCCTGCCTACTGCGCACACCCGCATCGAAACGCGGCTTTTCGCCTCAATTATCTCCTCGTGTGTTTTACAATTTAATTTTATGTACCCAGGTTGTAATTACGTCGGGGTTCTTCGGAGAGGTTTATTTATCGGCCGCGGCGTTATTTAATTTCGAATATGTTATACGCGGATTAATAATTTATATAAATTAATTTCACGGGTTATTTGTTAGTGTTTTCTCCGAGGGGAAGGTATTAATCTCGACGTCAGGGCTGTCGCAGAATTTACATGTTTCATGTTGTTTTTTTTTTGATGAATGAATGAGCCGAATTAATTACTACCTACTACTTGCTCGGGGAGAGACTGGCCCAGTCGTATTTTTCATATTTATATGACGAATATAGAATAAAACGCGAGTGGTGGGCGCCTACACTGAGAGAAGTGTAACAAATTTCATTTGAGAACTGAAATACCCAAATCAAAAAAGAGCGCGCTTGATATAGAATGAAATGGAAATACAACTGACCACTACTTTGCCATTGCGCATCCTTCCCTCGGGGCTCAAATGAATTTGTCTTAACGTCATACGTTTTCGATTTTTTTTATTTTTGGTCATTTTGCCTCCTGTAAAAAAAAATAAAAATTAGTAAATTGCGCCAAATGGATCAGTTAAGAGTAATTTTATGCCAAACCAAAAAATCTCACACTGAAAAAAGCCGACAAATAGGAAATACAAAAATACCACTTAATATTTCACTTAATATACCACTTATTTCGTTTTAATAGCTTTGACAGTTTAAATTTGTTTGCTTTTGTCTATTTCCATATCTAAAGATGCCATATGTTTATTCTGTTATTATTTACTTCTTTTAGAATCTGTAGTCAACAAGGATCCAGGTTTATAGAATAATTTGACACAAATCTTTCACCATTCCTTTTCCAAAATTGTTGCCGAACCACATTGAATAATATGATCGTTTTCCCAAACTTCATAGCAAATTTTGGATTTTTCAAATGCTATAAATGTAATTTGTTTGACAATATACTCCATAAAGTATTAGTTGTCTGAAAACTGTTCTAATGTTGAATTTGTTACCTATTTTCCTTCATTTTTCCGATAGTACAAGTATATACAGGATGTTAATGATAAGTTTTTGCCAAACTTTAATGGCGTATTCTACCGATGAAAATAATCAAGATTAGCCCTATAAAATTTTTTGATAGGACGCTTTTCTACGGAGATACAGGGTGTTAAAAGTTTCAAATATTTTTATGATTTTTCCTTTTTGCAACACACGAAACAGTGGCGTTGTATAGTGTTTTGAAATCTCTAAAAATATTAGGTATTGTATTTATTGTTGCACATTTAACGATCAATAGAAAATGGTAAATAGCAACGTAGGTACTTAAGTATATTCTTATTTGATTTCCCAAATAGCTAAAGACCAGTAAATTTTACGAATATTTTACAAGAATACTTTATTGCCACAAATTGATTGTACATTTTAAAAACATTTAAAATTATTTCGAAAAAACCAGTGGCGTATGATTTTTTTTTCAAGAAACCCCAATAACTACGCCACTGGAGTGTATTTTGGAATAAGTTATCCATGAAAAAAGAATCGCTACAAAAAATATGTCATTCCCCAAATTTTATCACCCAATCTTTTATGCTAGTAAAGTTACAGGAAAAATCTCCGTAGGGAAGCGTCCTATCAAAAATTTGTATAGGGCAAAACTTGATTATTTTTATCGGTAGAATACGCCATTAAAGTTTGGTAAAAACTCATCATTAAAACCCTGTGTAGAATTTTTATTGTGGATGTAAATTTCTCTCGTTGTCTTATTTTCAATATTTCTAAAGACTGTATCAATAAAATTCTCAGGGTATTGATTATTTATTAGTACATTCTTTATGAATTTTAACTCATTAAAAATTTCATCTTTTGAGGAAATCAATAGACTCTTTTAGTGTGACGTCACATATTTAGGCAACCCGCAACAAACTGTCATAGCAGAAATTATACAGACCGAATCTGACCCTTGTGTACTGTTTTCATAGATACTTAAAACTTAACAACTTCAAATTAATTTATTTTTACAAGGATTTAGAAGTATTTAAGAACAACCAACACGTATTTCGTAAAATAGATACACTAATGTTCTTAAACTTACAAAAAACAATATAACAGATTATTCCTAAATTTAAATAAAGTAAGAATTTAACATAAGCCGTGTTATTCCTAATGCGCATTCTCGGAAAAAATAGCCTCATACACAGGTGACATCTTGTTCATAAGTCATCGCTGTCATCATTAGCTTATTTTCTCTTCTTTTGTTTAATCTTGTTATTTTCTAATTCCACTAAGTATTTTTATTGTTTTTCTTGGTGCTATGCTGTGTTAGTGTGTTTTTTCTTTAAGTGGTTTATTATAGACGTACTCTTAACCTTAACCTTACTTTTCTTGAATGATTTCCTTTTGAGAGGCTACTTCGCTTACATGAAATTATCTTTAATGCGCATGCCCAGTCACATTGATGTAATTTTAATTTATTAATTACTATAAAAGTCAATATTGTTCTATAAATTTAAATATATAAATTCTATAATTCTTTTAGTTTGTCACTTGGGGTTTGAAACTTCTTAAATATTTCCAATATTGCCTGAATATCGCGATATTTAAGATGATGACAATGAAGACATTTTTTGGCACTTATGTCTAAAGTACATAAAGTCAAAAATCGATCTAGTAAAAATATTGAGAAATTCTCCATGACAATGTGCACTATGGGATTGCCTATTATTTGCCGTGTATGACGTCACTACTAAAAAGATCTATTTGTTCTATTTGCCTCTATCATACAAAACATTTAGCTCCGCCTTCCTTTGTGTCAGTATGACGATTTGAATTAAAATTTAGATTTCTGTTAGTGTGAGTTGGTTCTATAAACACATATTTCTAAATAATTACCATTCGTTTTAATTAAAATGTCTAGAAAGTGTAATGAATTATTGCTGTCTATTTCCAAAGTAAATTTAATTGTTGATTCCTTATTATTAATATTATATATAAACATATTTAATTCCTCAATGATGAAAGGCCAAATTGCAAAATTATCGTCTACATATCTGCACCAACTGGAGGGCTTTTTATTAAATTTGTTAACATAGTTTTCCTCAAATAAATCGATAAAAATATTACTGAAAATTGGTGATAATGACGACCCCATTGCCATTCCGACATTTTGTTGATAAAGTTCAGTATTTACTTGAAAATATACTTTTTATAGATAAACTTACTAATTCCATTATATGTACATCCTATACTTAAGTTAGTCTACTTGCTAAATTGCTATTATTTTCTAATTTATTTTTGATAATCAAAATTCACCATTAAAGGACTAATAATAAAATTATTAAAAGAAAGTTTTTCCAAAAGATGTTTACCTACTATTTTTAATATATGAATGAAAATATCCAAACAAAGGTTATTTAATTAATCTAATTTGGAAGATTTTTATAATGTAGTTCTTAAAATTATACATTTTTTCTTTGTTTTTCGATTTATCGATTTATTTATATTTTTAATTATCAATTTTCTGCTTCAGAGTAATTTATGTATACGCGAAAATAGCTGACATTTGAAATAATTTACCATTGTTGTTGGGAGTTTGAAAATTTCTAACAATACTCTTACAATTTTTCCCAATCATGCAACTAATATTACAGATATTTCTGCTAAAAAAAATGGCAACAATGGTGTCAGGACAAGGAGCTGAACTATTTTATAAAAAACCTCATAACTGTTTCCGAAGTCAGTTGAACATGTATATGCGTCTATAGTACGATCATATTCGATGCAAAGTAATAAATCATTGCCTGTCAAGGGAACCAATGAAGTACGCCTTTAAGGGTTTTACAAATTGAATAATTTCTTTATACATTATGAAGGGACGAGGGGAACAGTTCAGGTCTGGCACCCTTGTTGCTACAAAAATTCCTTTATTCTCATAAACTATTTATTTTAAATGTAATTTATTATAAGTCCAATTTGTTTCCTAAATTCCACATATGTACTACATTTTACCTCTGTACGCGCCACTGTTGTTTACTTGTTTTTTGGAAGCGCTCTCTAATTGGCAGCAAAGCTCGCCAGGTTAGTATTTGACGTATAACCGACCAGTTCGTACACTCGATGCACCTGGGCGACTACAGCTACTACCAGAACACAGTGCGTATGCAGCGGTATTTCAGATTTTACATTGAATTTCATTTTAAATTTGAAATGATTTATCTTACGCCTCCTAAAAATGAGGACACGATTTTCCTTTGATAAAAGGCCGACAATTTTTTGCTCTACTTTGCATCGTATACGATCCTACTATAGCAATAAAATTTAATGAGCTTCATAGGCGTCCCTAAAAAAGTTTTCTGCTAAAGGTAAAAAATTATAATAAAGTATCCCACTTATATCTCCCTTTCACAATTGTAATATGAATGATTAATGGAAGGTGCCTATAATAAATTAAAATTACCTGAATCACACTAAATTCCGTATTGCTGCACTGCACTGCTAGGCCAATTGTTGACAACCGAATTTATGACCAGGTTCCCCAGTGCGGCTGTGTTCGTGCCGCGTTTGCCCGCGTGGCTAAATAAATGTGGGAACAAGTTTTTCAAATGTTTCAATGCCTAGTTGCTGCGTCAGTGATCGAACATGGTACATACCGCCAAGCTCTAGGTTCTTCAATTGAGATCGGAAATACTATACGTGTCCCTAACTATGCTATAGCAGGAAAGATACGGTTTTCTTCACAGAAAATACCTATATTTATTATTACTTATTACATTCAAAAATTAGTTCCTATTTTTATCATTAGAAATTGGTATTTAGCTAGTACAGAAATAGTTTTTTTATCAAGTGAGAGTTACACTTTTTTTTATTGAAATCTTTTCGCAAATTTATATACACCCTGGGTTCAGGGTGTGGGTGCCCGGAAAAAGTGCTTGACCCAATGCTGGATTTTAGTAAAATATGTTACTGGAATCGTGTATAGCCGACTTCATAACGAACAGTTCCTAATTTACACGTTCATCTCTTCAAAATGTTCCTCCTTTCTCCCGTTACTTTCTTCACACGGTTTTTATGCAGACAAACACGTGACAGTATTACCTCTTTGCCCCCTGATCGCACATCGGCCACGATGTACGGAGAAGTACCCGCCGTTTCACGCGACGTACAGCTTCATTTTATTGCATAACGGTTAGATAACGCTAATGGCATAATTCAGTAATCAGATTCAGATACGTTACGTGTAACTTCAAAGCGAACTCAGATTTAAATAAATGTCGGTGCGATCTGCGAGTAAGCTATGGCGTTGGCAGCGCTGTTGCGACACCGAGCAGACACGCTGCCTCGTATGGCATGACCTGCGGCGATTCCTGGTAGGCCGCATGAGGCACCCGCCGCGGTCCTGCCAGAAACGTGGCGGAAAGATCCACGAAACTATGATAGTTCGTCGCGAACTGGTTTTTTGAATATTTCCAAACAGAAAATTACTTTGCTAACTTTTTTTAGATACAAATTTTGTAAGAGTTGCAATACTACTTTCCTCAGTCACTACAATGTACTGTCGCATTACATATTTCAAGCGGATTTCAAATTTTCGCTCAACTTTCCAATCAGAACCTCAATTACCCTTCACGAGAGTAGAAAGTGCGGTACGGAAAATAACATTTTCCATTATATTTCGAAAATAGCCGTCAACGATGCGCTGCAGAAATAGAAAATTCACCCCAGTTTCGAATTTCGGAAAATAAAATTCCCGAAAAATGCAAAATTCAAACTGGAAAACAGCAACACAGGACCACCCACACTACCACGTCAGACTACCAATCGATCATCAGCTTCAGTCAGCGACAGTCCAAAGATTGGCAAATTCCAAAGGAGCCAATTGTCCAAATCTAAGACGGACATCGCTACAGGACTTCCGCTGACCCATCAAGGAATGAGATCGAACGTCGACTCTGTTGCAGTTCAATAAAAGCTATTTTATCAATAAATCCGTTTTTTAATAAATCAAAACATTGTTAAAAAGCGACTGTTTCTATTACAAATGTTTCGCCGTTGTATCTAATAATATGTTATGCTTTTTTTGAGAAAAATTCGAAAAAAATTGTCGGACAAAATATTTGAGGAAGACAAATACATGTGGACGAAAAAAAGATCACATGTTTTGATTTTGTTTGATGCGTAAGAAAATCTATTTTCAAACAAATATACAAACTTCTTTTTAGTCACAGTGCTTTTATAATTCTAGAATTATTCAGAAATCCAAGTATATACTACTGATAATATAAATATGGGTATCACGTCTATTTATTAAGAATCCTGGAAAGTAGATGCCGTATCTGCCTGAAAAAAGGAATATAAGCAATATTTACTCAAAGAGAATACTAATACTGACTTAATACACTGAGTATTGCGTGTAGTATCAACTTTATAATATCTTCAGTACATTCTTAACTCTTCTAATACTAAAAAAATTAAGAGAAATACTGTTAAGAGATACTTTTTTAATGGTCGATTGCTTTCATTCAAGTATTTGGAATCATTTTTCAATCTTCGGTTTCTGTAAAATCTGCATGTCAATCAAAACCAAATGTTCATTGACTTTTGATATATTTCCTGTGTAAATACAATTTTACAGCTAAAAAAACATATATCAATACCCCATTGATAACAAAAAACACTTTTGTGCCCAAAATTGCGTTTAATTTAAATCAATAACAAATCTACAAAGCCAGTAAATAAATATATTCATTTTTATCAGGCTAGCCTTCTATCCGTATGCGTATTTTGCCGTGAATAGGATCTGAACGATATTTGATAAATGATACGGATGTCAGTGTTATTTATTTTAATCATATTTTAATCAAGCCAAACTAAATATATATGAGATAAATATAACTTTCATGTTTTGTGAAAATAAAACGTATAGATAATTGTAATAAATAACAGATGCAAATAAATGGCCTGCTAAAAAATTGTGTACAGTAGTACAGTGTACAGCGAAATTTGTTGGTCACAACTCGAATAATCAGTGGATATTTTCCCCGTTTTTCATAACTGTCCAGTGGTAGCGCGCATGCGCGATGACTTTGTTGGTATAAGAAAAGAAGTACTACGTTCTAAATTTTAAAAAATCACATTATTTTTACATACCTAAGTAGTCAAAAAAATACAATGCGTTTAAGAGAAGGACATATGCTATATTTAACAGGGTGTTGCTTTGAGTAGTGTTCATATTTATACATAGCCTACAGGATGGGCGTTCTACAATGTTGAACCAATCTTATTTCCTTATTCAGTAGGTAGTTATAAGTCGGCGTAATTTATCTGATATCGTTTTCTTTGCTCCTGATGACTTTAAAATAACACGTCGCTAATTTATAGCAAACTATTTTTCATTGTAACTTCCTACAATGTAGGTTGATTAAAATACAACTAGTAATGTTGATACTGCACAAATACGCAAATTTATAAGTATCTGAAGAGACTAAAGCTATTTAGTTTGAATATTTATAAATGATATTTTCAAAATATATTCTCCCTGTGGTAATTTTGGCGAGTGGCGTAACATCTTCTATTTGTGGTCTCGTTATGATAGCAGCTCGACACAGGAAGTACATATTGGATTGAAACTTTATGTATTTATACGATTTGCAGATAATTGGTTTACTGGTTTCGCTGTTATAAAAATATATATTTTGTTTAATTTCAACTGTTATATCGCGCCAATGAAGAATCTTTCGGTTATATTTGGCCCAATTATAGTATTTTGGCCCCAATATTTTGCTTCTTCTTTTAACTACACCATCTAATCCTAGAAAAATTTTTCTTCGTTATCCGAGAATTACCTTTAGGTATATAAGTGATCACCGTGAATAGGTTAAGCATTGATTGGAGTCAGTTAAAGCGTGGGTTTGGAATGGAATTTGCGAACGGGAAACGTTCAAGCATTCTTCAAACCAGTGTCGTGCATCTGTGGGGTACAAAAGGAAAGAGAATTGATCTACGTATATAAAGATGTATGTACACAGGTTGTCTAAGACATTCTCTCTCATAGCTCTTAATATATAATAGAAAAAAATATTTTAATGTACCAAGTAAATTTCTTCACATTTTAAAATTATTGTTAATTATACACGGTGTCTCATTTCTGGATTTCATGGATGTCTCTTTATTATATTATAACTTTTTTGGATTTCTTGGATTTCTTGGATTTCTTTGGAATTAGACCCACTTCGATAAACGGATTTTGGCTCTAAAAAATTTGCAGCGTTACTGGTTATAAAATATTAATATGTATTTATGTAATTCTTTCCTGCTCGATGTTTTTAATCCTAGATCTTTTCAATTAAATATGAAAATCCGTGAATGTCATTCTCAAAAAATGTCGGAATCCAACATAATCAATTATTTTCAGTTCTCTCAAAAGATTTACAGCATGTTGTACTTCATCTTGAAACATGTCATCTTTAAACGTTTACCTCTTAA
Organism: Anoplophora glabripennis; assembly: GCF_000390285.2. Taxonomy (NCBI): domain Eukaryota; kingdom Metazoa; phylum Arthropoda; class Insecta; order Coleoptera; family Cerambycidae; genus Anoplophora; species Anoplophora glabripennis. Next base: position 105,984 of record NW_019416556.1, read on the forward strand.
ATTTAAAAATATGTAGTCTGCAAAAGTATACAAGGTGATTCACAACTTATCAAAAAAAATTAAATGGGAATAGATGCGTCAGGAAATATGGAGAAAATATCGTAAAAAAATTTTTTGTAAAATCCTTATAGTTCCGAGGAAAATATTATTGAAGTTCTAGTACTTTCAACATTTACATCGCTGAGCTACTGTACAAAATGTCCATGAAGGAAGATTCTTTGAATTTATTTGGGTCTTATGTAATTACTATTTTCATGATTCAATTATGATGATTAAGTAATGCAGTAGATAGATCTTTTCATGTTTGATCGAATGGTGAAAACCGCATTTTGTTAAAATGTGCAAAAATTTATTGGTGCAACCCTTTTTTTGTACCTATTACGTATTAATTTACAGATGAAGACATTTAAATTATCTGTATTTTGTAAGTTTCCATATCATCCACCAGGGTACATCAGATTTGCTTTTTTAAGGTTCAAGATAACTGATATTTACATTTTTTAATGATGAAATAGATGATCTTATACGCATTATTGGATTTAACTTCATTTAAGACTAAAATTAAGATTCTCATCTAGTTTTATGTCCTCATATCGTCTTCGGTGTACATCAACACTCCGTATACGACAATAAAACGGGCGATATCGTAAAAATTAAGACCAATAGGCCGTAAAACCATCTATTAATATCGTTCCCACATCCCCGCTGTTTATGGTTCCCAATAAAATTTACTGCCAATACGCAGGACGGCCAGCCTGAGCAATTAAAGAAGTGAAAATCGAAATCTTATCGGGCTATCATCGTATAAACTGGATGTCAAGTGAGATGTAAAACCCATACAAATTATTTCATTTGATTTCTCACACTGACCTCCCATGTAGCCAGATAACCGTCGTGGAATCTGAATTAATTTCGATTGTATCGCATAATTTTAGACGGGATGGGCGGGGAGCGCTGGCTATTTCGTGGCACTGCGAAGACAAAGCTAATGCTGTAAACGCGGACAGGTGAAAAGTGACATTGCTTTGGAAATTGTATCGGATTTCACAATAAAAGGTTGAAAAGTTTCTATCATATCTTTTATCATCCTTTTTGCCATCTTTTTTATTCGTTCAACCGCAAATAGTATATGCAAATAAAGAAGCCTTGATACCTTGACTTTGAAAAATCATGAAAATTCACCGATGTTTTGAAAAATTTTACCGATGTTTCTAAAATTTTACCCGCCAAGCCATCTATGGATGATCATTGCTGCCAAAGGTACTCCGTTTCCTTGGACGACGACAACAACGCCACTATCTCCCCGATGTCTCCGACAAGTCCAAGGAGTGTCAAAATTTTTCGACCCACTTTCCAAAAAGTGGTGAACATAACATCTTAGCCGCCAAGCCATCTATGGATGATCATTGCTGCCAAAGGTACTCCGTTTCCTTGGACGACGACAACAACGCCACTATCTCCCCGATGTCTCCGACAAGTCCAAGGAGTGTCAAAATTTTTCGACCCACTTTCCAAAAAGTGGTGAACATAACATCTTAGCCGCCAAGCCATCTATGGATGATCATTGCTGCCAAAGGTACTCCGTTTCCTTGGACGACGACAACAACGCCACTATCTCCCCGATGTCTCCGACAAGTCCAAGGAGTGTCAAAATTTTTCGACCCACTTTCCAAAAAGTGGTGAACATAACATCTTAGCCGCCAAGCCATCTATGGATGATCATTGCTGCCAAAGGTACTCCGTTTCCTTGGACGACGACAACAACGCCACTATCTCCCCGATGTCGCCGACAAATGGAGTGTGAAAATTTTTCAACTCACTTTCCAAAAATTGGTGAACATAACATCTTGGGACTTCAAATTCACACCCTTAGATGACCTTAGGGTCGGTATTAATCCACATCAATTTCAGACCTTCAGTTCCTCGTTAGAGGATGCAGTTTTTCCGGTTCCAAAATTTTTTTAACTAAACCGCCTAGCGGAATCCACCCAGCCGGGGTGCGAACACCAAAGCAGGCACGGATGCCTGGTCAGTGCATGCAGCGCGACCCAAATGTTTACAACTCACCAGCGTAGTGCAACCTAACCAGAGCACGGATGCCTGGCCAGTGCATGCAGCGCGACCCAAATGTTTACAACTCACCAGCGTAGTGCAACCTAACCAGAGCACGGATGCCTGGCCAGGGTGTGTAACTCGACACGAATCTCAAGGATTCATATTGCATAGCAACTACCGCACTTCATACACTGTATTACTGTTTAACTAAATCAATAAAACGTAAAAGTGCATATTAGATCAAACCACAAAAATTAGAGTGTAGAACATGAACCCTAAGCAATAGTACAACTCATAATGGAGGAAATACGATCATCTCAAGGTTTTTCCTTCATGGCTAACGTTAAAGGAAAAATGCTCGATATAGGTACTTGGTACTCTTTACCCATATGTGGGTTATTGACCCTCTAAACATGCTAATGGGTAAATGATGGTAGTCAACTGCACCGCAAGCTAGTCAGACCGAGCAAAATTCACAACATGGCGCAAAACGTGGGGCTATGACAGAGGACAGACATACCTATAGTACGATCGTATACGATGCAAAGTAGAGCAAAAAATTGTCGGTCTTTTATCAAAGGAAAATCGTGTCATCATTTTTAGGAGGCGTAAGATGAACCGTTTCAAATTTAAAATGAAATTGAATGTAAAATCTGAAATACCGCCGCATACGCACTGTGTTCTGGTACTAGCTGTAGTCGGCCAGGTGCATCGAGTGTACGAAGTGGTCGGTTATACGTCAAATACTAACCTGGCGAGCTTGATCGTAGAGCAGGGAACAATAAACAGTGGCGCGTACAGAGGTGAAATGTAGTACATATGTGGAATTTAAATAACGAATTGGATTTATAATAAATTACATTTAAAACAAATAGTTTATGAGAATAAAGGGATTTTTGTAGGAACAGGGTTCCAGACGTGAACTGATCTCTTCATCGCACCCCATTACGATTCTTTTTTTTATAAGGAGAACGAAGTTTCAAAGCAAAAACCTTGTATAACAGATATACTATAAATATTTACAGAATGAAAACAAAATATAAATCCTATGATATGATTCTATCAAATGAAAACACTAACAACAATTCTCTACCAATCTCAACAAAATAAGTTATTTTTCTATCAAACAAGAAATGTTAACAAATTATAAACAAAATATAAATTCTATGATTTATGTACTGTACGCCAAACTGCATTTTTCTCATCTTCATTTAATATTAATTTCTTCTTTGCACCCCCTTTTTTAGGTTTCTTAACGTCTC
>NW_019416556.1:112378-120544 GCF_000390285.2 Anoplophora glabripennis
CAGAGGCAACAAATGTGGTTCCAGCATGATGGTGCTCCAGCTCATTTTTCCATGGCCGTTAGAGAGCATTTACACCAAACTTTTCCACATAGATGGGTAGGAAGGGCCGGACCTGTTTTATGGCCTCCAAGATCGCCTGATCTGAACCCTCTAGATTTCTTTGTTTGGGGATATTCGGAGGGCACTTTGAACATCTTCTGTAACTTTGTTTTTTGTTTGTTAAAAGCTTCCTTTGTCGGTTTATTCCTAATAAAATAAAATGTTTGAGTGGTCCATATCTCCGCAACCGTTACTTTGCGGACCCATGTTTATTAAGACTTTTCTGCTTACTTTGGTTCATACTATTACCTCCTGAAATATTTTACACTCTTTTTTTAACACCCTGTAGATCAAAGTAAATTTAGTTTTGTTGGTATATTTACGAATAATCGAATAGTAGTAATAGTAAAACATTTTTTTACGTGATACTAAGTACAATGCAGAAAAACACAGTCACATATTTCTACATAACGCATTATGTATGTTCAATTCGATCATAATTTTTTGTATAAATATTTTTATCGGTGTATATCTTCTTTTTCATTAAAAACCCATATTGCAGTTGCACTTGCAATATTTTACCGAAATGCATAGTTTTTATTTGAAATGCAGCGTTTCAAATGCAAGCCGAGTCAATTTTCTGCGGGGAAAAATGCAAAAGCGATTAATTTGAATGCATCTGCAGTCTTAAAACCGCGCAGTGGTTGTCTTTTGTTCGCAAACAACCTAAGAGAAGAGACGCGGTTCAGTCTGCTGTCATCACAGTCGACCGGCTTATCTCCAACACACAGATTGAATATATTTCATATGTTTTCATTGAGCTTCAGCTGGCTAACGACGCTATCAGTCACCAGCACCGACGTTCATTTAGAGCGATATCATAACCCCGGCTGCCATTTTTAACACTACTAAAATACATATTACTCTGTTTCATTCGCTGTATTAGTACAAATTGGATTCCATAGAAAAAAAGAAAGGGGCCTCGTTGAATATTCATTCGTTTCGTGGGCGATTGTTTTTAAAATACCGAATTTGTTTCATGAACCGCGCCGTTTTCTATCTCGAATGTGGTTTGTATAGTTGCAAAAAATATATTTAAATAAATGCTAAAATCAGTTCTAGAAACTTCAAAAGTGAAAAGTTATTAACATCCGTCAGAAAACAATCATTTTTTGTGTAATCAATAACTATAAAGTTTCATTCTAAGAGTTACTGTCGGGAGTTATTTATTTTTTCTCTTTTTAATTGGGCAGTTTGACACCTGTGAAAGAAATTTAAGGCAGTTAAGAATTACCCACTAACAATCACTTTAACCNCAGAAAACAATCATTTTTTGTGTAATCAATAACTATAAAGTTTCATTCTAAGAGTTACTGTCGGGAGTTATTTATTTTTTCTCTTTTTAATTGGGCAGTTTGACACCTGTGAAAGAAATTTAAGGCAGTTAAGAATTACCCACTAACAATCACTTATTATCATTGTCGTCATTAGCAGAATATTGTTTGCAAATAGAATAGTTTGTTATAATGCCTATTAACTTACCGCAATAATACGAAAAAACAATTTTGGAATCGCTGTATTTTCACAAAAATTAAAAGATTTCAAAATATAAATCTGGAGCTTGGTAGAAAAAGGGCCAATGTCCATTGCAGTGGACATTGGTCGTTTGTCAAACGTTTTAAACGTATTTCAAGGACCAAAGTCCATACATTGGCCCTTTTTCTATTAAACTAAGATGGACTTTATAATTTAAATAATTAAGGCTTATAATACTTGTTCTCATTGGCCCTTTTTGTGATGCAAATATGTAACATGTTAAATGTAATTTTTGGACATTGGCCGTTTTTCTACCAAGCTCCAGAAATGACTTCACTTAAACTTAATTGTTCATTAACAATTTGGCTTGAATACTGTGCAAAACTGTACTTATCTTATCAACTTCGACGTCATCTGTTACATGAGTGTTGTATAATAATGAAAAAGTAATATTAACGGTCGGTAGAAAGAAGCACAAAAAACAAGCACTTAGGTGGGGCATTCTGGAAGGAAGCCAAAAGAGTTAAAGATAAGCAGTTGAAGTGAGGACAGCGCGGAGTGAAAAGTAAGACGATCAGTGTAGTGTGAAAAATATAGAAGTAGTGGAAAATTAAGTGTTTAACCGCTATTAGTTAGCAGGTAATATTCTTTAAGTACTTTGTTGTTAATTGTTCTATATAATCTTATGATTGTGATGATTATAGATGTTTCATGATAATAATTCTTTGTAAGTTTAGCTTCCATTGCTTTATGCTCAAGGGCATATATTTTTCCAAGGTAAAATTGTTATAATTATACTTAAAGTTTGCCCATTATTTATTTCATGTTAAAAATATATGTATTGTCCTGATTGCCAGACATTACAATAACGACTTCTTTGTTTCACATCTAACTTGTTTTTGCCACGATTACGTTATACGTAAAATATAGATGTTTCATGATAATAATTCTGTATATGTTTAGCCTTCATTGTCTTACGCTCAGGGGCGTATATTTTTCTAAGATAAAATTGTTACAATTATTATTATAGATTGCTCATTATTTATTACATGTTAAAATATGTATATTGTCGTGACTGCCCAGATATTGCATTAACGACCTCTTTGTTTCACATTTAACTTGTTTTATCATGATTAAGTTGTTCTTTGATTTCTTGTGCTCACTTTATGTCATACGTCTATACGAGCCTTGTTGAGTTTACTAACATTTTCGCCCGTGCGGAACGAATCTGGATTAAGCTCGATTGCCTCCCGTATGGGACTCCAGTGTTATGAAGGATCTTCCGAAATCTCAACTATAGCTGGATTGCCTCCCGTATGGGACTCCAGTACCTTCCGGCTCTGCCGGCTAACTAACACCAAACCTCTTCAGTTTTACTTGGAAGTGTGTATGACTAATATGAGGTAACAGATGACATTTAGTGACACATTAAATGAGACAGGTCTTATTTATCATTAGCAAAGGATCTTAATTTATGCCTTTTGTTAGCGGTTGTTTTGCATTTATATTTGGGTGGTAAGAGCAACGATCGTGGGTTTCTCTGCCATAGTCTTTCCCCACAGCAGCTCTAGGTGAGCCTGGCACTCTCATTTTATGCTAAATGGTTGTAAATGTTTTTGTTGTTCTTTCTATTTGTCACATGTTTAATTTGAAGACTGTTGTACGTAAATAATAAAGTTAGGTGTATTTACTCTGTTTTTGTTTTATAAAATTAAACCATACATCCCCTCAAAAAAAGTTAGTAACCAGCGCCTAACGGTCAATTAAAAAAATAGATACACACAACGTAGGTATTCCTTATGACGATCACATATTTTTGGCCACAACTACGTTTATTTTTTTATCGAACCTGGGGTTGTTATACTACAATACATACACAATAAGAGACAGACGCAGGTTATATTAATGAAAACTAAAGTAGAACTGATGATACCTTTTAATTGATCAATTTTCTGTTTACAACAAAAAACAGGTTCAAAAAAGCTGCCGGCGCGCTTTCATGGCTACAACCATTCATCTGCTTTTATGTAGGGAACGAATTCCAGGGGTTCTCAATAAGTTTTAAGAATTCTGATTATTTTTAATTTTAAACACCGTTTTGAAAATATAATGGTTTTGATTACTGAAAATGCTTATTATCAATGCATTCTACACAAACCATTAAACAGTTCAAGTTTGTAAAAACGCTGTATATTATTATTATTTGCCTTTGTTAATGTTAAAAAAGTTAACACCGGTATTTTATTTTCGAAACCGGGAGAGTTGCACCAACCAAATTGGGACAGGGCATAGCTAATACAATGCGAAACATCGCCGTTCTTGGTGGTGAAAATTGGAAATATTTGGAATTATTCAATTTTCTTTGTTGAAAACATACATGGGTATTGTATTTTCGAATCCGAGAGAGTTGTATTGTTGCAGTTGTTAATTACCTCTATGATATAGTAAAAATACGACAAGAGCTAATAATAAAATATACAGGGTGTCACATATAAAACTTTCCACCTGAACATTTCGTTTAATATGAAGTTTTGAAAAAATTAGTTTTCAAGAAAAAAACATTCAAATAAAATTTTTGGAATTTTGTATTTTTTATTTTAATTTATAGCATGTGTTAACCACTGAAAAGATTTTCATACATCAAAACATTAATTATTAAACTGCAAAAATGTTTCTAGTTCAGATGATAAAAACAATAAAACGAAACGTAAAGTGTACGTTTTTTCTTAATGGCACAGTGAAAGGCATAATATTCGTTATTGGTCGGGTGAAAACCCTCATTGTGTTAGGGAATTGCACATTCAGTATCCAGAAAAGCTGAACGTCTGGGCAGGAATATTGTGTAATCACATATTTGGTTCATTTTTTTTAGATGGCACTTTGACTGGAGCCAGCTAAATCTATAAACGTAAATACGTTTGTTGGAAGATTATATTGATCCCATGATCACAGAAATTCTGGAGAATGATGATCAGCTGGATGAAAATCTTGTGACGTTCCAACAAGACGGAGCTGCACCTCATTTTGAGCGACGAGTTATGTAGTGCCATTTGAAATTTTAGAGTTAATACTTCGATCTACGAAGGGGTGGCAACTACAAAATAAGTAATAAGTAATTAAAAATCGAGGTGTTTTTGAATTTTTTTGAAAACTTCATATTAAACGAAATGTTCAGGTGGAAAGTTATATTTTTAATATGAATAACTTGCGAACAAAAAAATTGTTGAAAAAAATTGACGCAAAACCTCACAAAGTTGTTAAAAAGCTTTTTTGAGTAAATGATGATCTTAAATATTTAACCTGTATCATTATAATTTGTACTATTACAGAATTCCACAACGTTATTTAATTCGTATAGCTGCACTTTCATATTTTTCTAACCGAAAAAATTCCAGCAGTTCTGTAGACAGCGTTAACCTGCGCCAAACATGGCCACCTTCCTCACCTTCCCCAAGTATAGAATGTGACGTAAACAGCGCGTAATACACCTTTATCTCCGTCCCGGTCGCATATTTGTTCACCTTTTTCAACGGCTTCAGCATACAGCAAAGAGCCTTATCAATCGTTATCAATCTCGAGTCCTACAGCTGGGGTAATATCCATACAATGTCACGCATACCCACAATGTCATTGCTTATTAATGAGATATCCGGCAAATACGGGATTGCCGTAGAAATGTGTTTGTAACAGGTAACTAACGATTACCAGTTGCCAGTATATGGTTTTCGGTAGAAATGTAAGGCCTTATCCTGCTCTGATCGATGTCAGGAAATCTGTTCCACCGGCATTAACAGATACTCTGAAATGGGAGCAGTACAAGCTCGCCATACTGGGCGTTCGGTTACTAACCGTCACGTCAAGAGGGTAGTTCAAATAAAATTTCGAGAGATATGGAAATGACAAGTTTGTAATTATTTTCTAGTTTGTGGAAATAGGCATTTTTGTAATAACATACTTGAAATTTTAAATACAGAATACAGAGTACTTGTTAGATGTCACTGTAGTCCAGTTGCTAGAGGTTTCAGATGGCAGTATTTGCAAAGTGCACAATTTTTTGCTAGTGGAAGTAAATGCGGGGCAACCAATCAACTCAAGCAAATTGGGCAAATATTTAGCAATGTCAATCTAACCGAAATGCATTTTGCATGAATCGATCCCGGCAAAACTTTGCCCGTGTTTTATTTCATTCATATTTTTGTTTTGGTAATTAAATGTCTTTTCGTTAGTGCCGTGTTCCTCAATTCATTATCATTATTTATTTTTTGCTCATTAATTTGTGAATAACCTGCTATTTTTATACTCTTCAAACAAACCTTTAATATGTTTTATCCTGCTATTTCACTATTTTAAGAAAACGTGAAACAACCTAAACCTGTATAAATACCGCCAAAAATAACTAAATAGGATATAATATAACATTTAAAAACTCTTTCGTTAGAAATTTAAAACTTATGCTGTATTCATCAATTTTTTGTGCTGAATTCATTTATGTAAAGAAATCTAATTGCATTTAAAATTTGTGAGATAAATCTATAAAACGGCATTATTTTGAAATAACGCCATATATAGATTTCTATATTGAGGTAAATAACATTACGCATTCACCACGAAATAAAGCATGAAAATACCTTTCTAACGAGGTATAACACTATGGGCTTTTGATGAGCTAATCCTTTTAAAAAATGCATTTTTCTGAGCTGATATTAGGATCTTCCTCCACCCTTTCTGTCGAGAGATATAACAAAATGTCAATAACAAAAGTTACGCGCAATGAATCCGATTATCCATATTTGTACTATTTAATATACCTGAATATGAAACATTTCTGAGAAAAATTCAACTCTCAGTTTTGGTATTGCGCCTCCTAGCGGCCGAGCTACGAACTTGAAAACTATTTGTGAGGTGTGAGTAATTCAACGTCACCTGAAATACTGTCACCAATTTTGACAATAAGACAGAAAATGTGTTGCGCAAACTTATAAATTACCTGGTAATACTGTAATGGATAAAGTTAGAACGTTAGAAGAATACAAGTCTGTGGAAGAATATTTCGATTTTAATATCTATTAGTCCACAGTACAGGCCCCCTCTGGAAAGTTGATTACCACATACTTTATAACTCCTGAGGACCTTCGTTTTGACGAGCCTACCACATTTTTCCTCTGCGACTTTTCTCGATTCCTCCGCTTTTCCACTCGGAAAAGTCCAAAAACATGGCAATTTCCCGGGGTCTTGAAAACTCAAGAGCACATCTTTTATTTTTAGCTTAAGTAACTGGAAATTTTGTTGCAAATGCCGATTTAAATTTGTCTGACATAAATTCCTCCGACATTGACGTGTCTACCGGTCGAAACATGCCAAAATAATTTATTAAAATTATTGTGCAAAACCATACTTATCTTATCAACTTCGAGGTCACCTGTTGCATGTGTGTTGTATAACAATGAAAAAGTAATATTGGCAGTTGGAAAAAGAAAGTGCAAAAACCAGCGCTTAGGTAGGAAATTCTGGAAGGAAGCCTAGAGAGTTGAAGATAGGCAGTTGAAGTGAGAATAGTGTGCAGATAGGTAGCAAGACGATCGGCGGGCAGTGTGTCAAAGTAGTGAAAAGTTAATTGTTTAAAGTGTTATTAGTTAGCAGGTAATATTCTTTAAGTACTTTGTTGTTAATTGTTCTATGTAATCTTATGATTGTGATGATTATAGATGTTTCATGATAATAATTCTTTGTATGTTTAGCTTCCATTGCTTTATGCTCAAGGGCATATATTTTTCTAAGGTAAAATTGTTATAATTATTCTTAACGATTGCTCATTATTTATTACATGTTAAAATATATATTGTCGTATATATAGAACGACTCCTTTGTTTCACTTCTAACTTGTTTTTATCCTGATTACGTTGTCCGAAAAACATAGATGTTTCATGATAATAATTCGTTGTATGTTTAGCTTCCATTGCTTTATGCTCAAGGGCATATATTTTTCTGAATTAAAATTGTTATAGTTATTATTAACGAGTGTTCATTATTTATTTCATGTTAAAATATGTGTATATATATATGTGTATATATATTGTCGTGGGCCCCGAATTTACAATAATGACTCCTTTGTTTTACAGCTAACTTGTTTTTGTAGTGATGACGTTGTTCGTAAAATATCTCTTGGTAATAATTCTGGATATGTTTAGCCTTCATTGTCTTACGCTTAGGGGCGTATATTTTTCTAATATAAAATTGTTACAATTATTATTTAAGGTTGTTCATTATTTATGACATGTTCAAATATGTATTTTGTCGAGACCGCCCAGATAGTACAATAACGACTTCTTTATTTCACATTTAACTTGTTTTAAACAAGATCAGGTTGTTCTTTGATTTCTTGTGTCCACTTTATGTCACACGTCTATACGAGCCTTGTTGCAGTTACTAACATTTTCGCCCGTGCGGAATGAATCTGGATTACGCTGGATAGCCTCCCGTATGGGACTCCAGTGTTAAGAAGGACCTTCCGAAATCTCAACTTTAGCTGAGTAGCCTCCCGTATGATGGGACCTCAGTACCTTCCGGCTCTGCCGGCTAACTAACACCAAA
>NW_019416556.1:121275-170672 GCF_000390285.2 Anoplophora glabripennis
ATGTGGTAATCGATTTTTCATACCCCGTGAAAATTCCGATTTCCAGCTGTCGGACTGAAAAAACGCGGCTTGAAATTTGTCGGACAACAATACTTTTTGACTGAATTAATTATTTACAATTAATTTTACTAAAAATTACCTATGTGGTAATTGATTTTCAATACCCTGTTATTTTGGCATGTTTCGACCGGTAGACACGTCAATGTCGGAGGAATTTCTGTCGGACAAATTTAAATCGGCATTTGCAACAAAATTTCCAGTTACTTAAGCTAAAAATAAAAGATGTGGTCTTGAGTTTTCAAGACCCCGGGAAATTGCCATGTTTTTGGACTTTTCCGAGTGGAAAAGCGGAGGAATCGAGAAAAGTCGTAGAGGAAAAATGTGGTAGACTCGTCAAAAGGATGCGCCTCAGGAGTTATAAAGTATGTTTAATTATTGTTTTTCCATGAAAACGAGACTGGCAACGAGATTTCGGATATAGAGTATCCTTATAGCGATGAGGATAAGTTATCATAGATAACTCAGTGCATCTAGTGTACCTACATATACTTTGTGAATTACATTTAAAAAAATATTCCAGCTGTAAAAAATCCTCAATTTTCTACGAATCTCTTGTCTTTATATTATTTCACCTTTATCCCAAATTTTCTGAATAAAAAATTAAAATTATTGGACATAATTCAATTTTCTAAAAAATATCAAACTATATACAACGTTGGTCCTTTGCATGTTCGTGAACTTCCTAATACTTTTCAAGTTATTCACGAAATACGTTTTTTTGTAGTTTTCCGGCCATTTCCCGAATTTTCTCGGTCTTTTTTATTCCACATGCAATAAATTGTACACTACGCCAAATACAATTTTGACTAGGGTGATTGGACTACTATTGATGATTCCAGAAAAAAAACAAATACAATTTTCTACTGCTGTTGTCAGTTACAGACAGCTGAGAATTTTGGCGCGTTCTATACTGAGAAAAAAATAACTATAGTTGTATACTACAATAGGAGACAGATAAACGATTTAATTGCGGTAGCTAAAATAAAATTTCTAACAGTGAGTCGCTAGTTACAAGTGAACAGATCGTCTAACTGTGATTTACTGTCACAAGTTTCTTAATAAAGTAATTAAGCTAACGTTGCTACGGTTACCAAAACGTTCAGTTATTTTGACGCATTGGAAATAAGTAAATTGTGCGTTAAATGTAAACAGACTGTAGTTAAAATAATTGAATTTTAGTGCTACAGTAGGAAAGTAATTTCTTCATTATTATAGATTCGTTTTATTTTCGATAGTACATTAGACAAGAGGAAGTTTGTTTTTAATGTGTTGTAGTTTCTTCCCTGATGATGGCGTAATAGCCGAAACCAGTAGGAAAGACAAATAAACCCTTATACTTATTAAAAATTGCCCCAATTTACCCTTTCTTATTCGTTATGCTCACTTATTACACCTGAAACTTAATTATCCACCCACTATACACATAAAAATATTATTTTTAAAAAATCATCCCTTTTTCGTCTCCACCTGTCTCCATTTTGTCCGCTGTTATCTGATCGGCCCACAATTGATAATTTCAAATTGTTTGTTGATAGTTCGTAGTAGGGAACATGTGGCAAGGCTGAAGTGTTCGACTGCTGACAGTTCAGCTGGTAATTCGTTAAACTTTTAGATCGGTTCGATTAAGTAAAACAACAGATGCGATGCAGGGCTCACGTAAAGTAAGAGGCTGAAAAAATTATAAAAAGCGGTCATGGTTTCCTAGTTACGCCTCGGTTCAGGTAGGGAGTTATTGGTTGACACTTCTGGTGAAATTGGGGGGGAGGAGCGATTCGAAAATCAACAGTGTTTTAATTAAAAAACCGTTTTGGTTGGTCTGATCTTCGAACCGCCGATTTTCAAAGAATGATGAAATTATTAAAAAACAATTTTGAAAAATTAGCTTTTTTGTAAACAATCCTGTTGGCTTGCTCGGTAACCGAGTTGAATTTTGAAATATTAAACTAAATTCAATTATTTAAAATGTTAATTGCAATTCACAACATGCTAGATATAATTGTGCCTTTTCAGGAAACAACATTATTTTGTACGAAAAATGGTATAAGCCACTTAGCCAGCTTAGATCAGTATAATAGGTATTAGTTTTTTGTTTGGGAATACTTATGTCGGACTTAATTGTTTCATTAGTGCGCAATACAGGAAAGCACTGAAAAAAATAGGGGTAAAATCACATAATAACTACGTATTTTTTTACTGAATTACTTACGTAATTCTTTTTCTTCCACAATGACTAGTGTAAATTGGTTTTAAAATGTGTTTATACGTAAATTACGTAAATTTACAGTGTAAAAATGTTATATTCCATAATATATTATGCATATAATAAAATACAATGTGTTTTTAAAAAGAATATGAAAATATATCTATCAAAAATGTAAAATTAATTAAAATCTGGTAAATCGCATAATATTTCATGTAATTTTTTCCCGCACATGCGTATGTATGGCGTCATCGGTTATTGCATTTTGCCTCTGTTTTATCGTACTGCTGTTGTTACATTGGTTATCCATTGCAATTTTATAGTGTCTATTTATTTGAACAAGGGTAAGTACGTAAAACGATATGTATATGTATATGTTCTATTAGCAAATTTAAATGTTGTACAATTAAAAAATATAAAACCATCAATAAATGTTTACATCGATATTGGAAAGGTCGATAGTTTTCTTGTTTGTACACCTACTAAATGTTATATGTTACTGAAATAGTACATATACATACAGGGTGTTTCAGTTCGAGTGAATCAAACTTTAACCACAAATAGAACTCAATAAATAATTCAGAATTTCCTTATAAAGCAAGGGGTCTAAGTCTCACCGTTTTCACTGTACAGGACCGTATTGGTCCGTTTTTAAAATCATATTATTTATTTTATCTATGGTATGCTTATAACAAATTGATTCAAATTTGGTGTAGTGTTAACATATACACATGCGCATAATTTATTGTAAAATTTACAAATTTTTGTAGATCAGTGATTGGCGTAGAAGCTGGGGTAAAAAATCACTCTTTACTATCCGTTCCTACGCCACTAATCTACAAACATTTGTAAAGTTTACAGTAAATTATGCACATCTGTAGATGTTAACACCACACCAAATTTGAATCAATTCGTTATAAGCATGCCAAAGATTTCATAAATAATATGATTTTAAAAACCGACCAATACGGCCCTGTACAGTGAAAATGGCTAGACTTAGACCCTTGCTTTATAAGGGAATTCTGAATTATTTATTGAGTTATATTTGTGGTTAAAGTTTGATTCACTCGAACTGAAACATCCTGTATAAGTTACAAATTAGCTTATACAGGGTGTTTCATAATGATGTGCAAATATTTTAAGGAGGTGTTTAAAAAGTAATTTTAGAGAGGGTACTTCCAATACATTTTTTCGATTTGAGCCTCCCCTGAGAAAATATTCAAATCTCAAAATGGCCGAAAAAATTATCTTTAATTTTTTTTATTAAATTTTTAGTTCATATTTGCTTAGCTTTTCCTATGTCAAAAATGACGATCGTTTTTGGTAACTGTTATACTAATAATTATGTGTCCCTAATCGCTAAAGAAAAATAATTTATTTTTTTGCACGTAAACCATTAAGTAGACGAAAAAATGGAAAGAGTAAAAAAGTTCCTAAATGAAATGTAGTATGAAAAGCTATTTTTCTTTTGCTGGAATTTGCTAACGTAGAAAAAAGTTGTGAGAGATATAAAACCAAGGGGTGCTAATTTCTTTCATTCAAAGACATAAACCAGAAAAAAACTACCAAAAAAATACCATTCTAGTTAACGTGTACCAACAGTCCAATTTCTAAGTTCAACCGTTTTCGTGAAAAAAAAATGATAGCTAATTTTTTCAGCTATTTTGAGATTTGAATATTTTTTCAGGGGGTGGGTTCAAATAAAAAAAAATATAAGAAGTACCCCCCTAAAATTACTTTCTAAACACCTCCTTAAAATATTTACACATCATTATGAAACACCCTGTACATTATGTTTTAGATTCTAAGCACTAAAGATGATTCCCTTTTGTGTACCTTGAAAACATCACATTAATGCAGATATATGTAGAGCATTCAGCCATTCCTTTAAGGTAGCATTTTTATTATTTACGGTAATGAACATAAAATATCCAAAAAATTGGAACTAATCCAATTCTTGAAAATTCATCCCGATCAAAAACGAGGATGTGATTGCTAAAACATTTCTTCTAAATCAGTTGGGGCTGATGGCTTTAATATTACTTTTATAAAATTGTGCTGCCCATATATACTTCCCCTAATTACGCATTTAGTAAATTATTGTCTAGAATATAGTGTGTTTCCGTTCTGCTGGAAAGAATCATTAATTAGACCTATTGCTAAAGTTACTAATCCAACTGAATTTAAATTTTTAAGACCTATTGCTGTGTGCCTGTATTATCTAAAGTTTTGGGGAGAGTAATGGACAATCAAATTCAAAATCATCTTAGCAATAAAGAATACTTCCAGTGTTCCAGTCGGGTTTTAGAAAAAATCACAGTTGCTTAACTGCTCTTCTTCACATAACTGATGGGATTATAAGTCAGGTTGATAAAGGCAAGTTAACAGCGCTTACACTTTTGGATTTTAGCAAAGCTTTTGATACTCTTCATCATGATATATTACTCTCAGTTCTACATTTTGTAGGTTTCAGTACAAATGCGGTTTCATTATTAGAGAATTATTTAACTAATTTTCTGTGAAAGTATGGCTCGGGATAATTTGCAATAAAGTTTGTGGGCCTTTTTCTTGCCACCCGATCTAAATTCCCAGTCATTTCCAAACTTTCTAGAAAACCATCTATTTGAATTATTAGATTATTTATTAATTATTAATTTATTAATTAGATTGATTATTATTCCATTAAATATACGACAAAATAGCTGGATACAAATGGATGGTGCTCCTGCGAATTTTAGGAGAATAATACAAGAATGGCTTAATAAAAATTGTATGGGGGGATAGGTAGAAGACCAAATGCCAATGTCAACCATAATGGTGCAGAGGGTTCAGTGTTTTGGCTAGCCAGATCGCCATATCTAATCCCCTGGACTTTTATGTTTCGGGTAACTTATCTGAAAAGTTTACTCAACTCCAATAGATACTGGACCACAACTACTGCAGCGAAATGAACGGGTGTAATGAATTAAAAGAAAACTACCACATGATATTAGCTTCAATTATTTCCATTAAAAGAAAATGTCAGGAATGTATCGATGTGGGTGGTTCGCATTTTAAACAATCACTGTAAATACGTAACGTTAATTTTGTTTCTTGTTTAGTTCTTATTGCTTGGTAAATGTATTTTTATTATTACCTATTTTGATTTAAATTGTTCTTATTTGTAAAGATAAGTCCTCCAGGGGAACTAAAACACACCAGGAACACTACCTCACAGATGATGTAGAACGAATTTTGTTGATGTGCTTACAAATTGCACTTACTTTTAAGCATAAACATAAATATTTTTGTAATATTATATTATGGTTTGAAGTGTCTGCCACAAGGGGATTGTATTGGTATGAATAACTTGAAATTGGTGAACATTAGGAAAAAAATTCAAGTCACCTTTTTTACGTATTTTGTGCATTAGAATATAAATCCGTTACAGTAGCTTGCAAAAAATACAGTGGCGTAGGTTTTTTTTATAAAAAGGGGGTGACCCCTGTCCAGTAGTACACCACTGGTTGAACCTTTAGAGCTCATATTTTACAGAATGCAAGGTCTAATATCATACATTATCTGTACCAAATTTTAATGAGATCGGTTGATAGATTCCGGAGATACAANCAAAAACAAAAAAATGTATCTGGATCGGAAAGGAAAGTTTTTAATTTCTTGAATATTTAAAGAAGCAGAAGAAATTGATAATATAG
Source organism: Anoplophora glabripennis (assembly GCF_000390285.2). Classification (NCBI taxonomy): domain Eukaryota; kingdom Metazoa; phylum Arthropoda; class Insecta; order Coleoptera; family Cerambycidae; genus Anoplophora; species Anoplophora glabripennis. The sequence continues at coordinate 127,231 of NW_019416556.1, forward strand.
ACTTTTTTAGATATACTTATAGGTGGTAATATTACAATGGACGTTTTTTCAGTGTATATGTTTAACAAATATTTTCTTAATTCAACGTGACTTTCAACTTACTAATCGACTCTCAAACTGTCCATATTTTCGACTCCCGTACTAGAAACAAATCCGTCTGTGCGCAGATTCCCGAACCGACAATTCATAACGCATCCATCAAGGAAATCCATCTAATCCCCAAATCCCCTGCGAATGGCCGGGCACTCTTTCGACACTTCATCTGACCGTACAACCCTCGTTCTTAGGTTATCTCAATCTGCGAAGGATAATCTGTTATACCCTGGAAACACCAGGATGTTTGATAGCGGCGATAAAACCCCAACTATCAGATGCTGGTACCTCCACAGACCCTCTACTAGGCTACGCTTTTCTATTTCCGCCAAGATAAGTTTATATCATTCGCATTAGACAAGATTCCACACATCAAAAACACGCGTTCCGCCTTTGGTTGAGGAGAGAACAGACAAAAGGATTTTACTAGCGTGTACTATGTTATACAGCGTATTGTTCACGGAAGAGATATTACTATAAGGCAAATATAATTACTGGTCCAAAATATACCAGGAGCCACAGATTTATTATATTCCTGAGCCTGTTTGAGATTTTTTTTGCGAAAAACAGAATAATAACATTTATTTACCACAATTGCATAGGAAATACAAAAATGAATAAGCGAAACTTTAGCTCTTTTACATAAGATAAAATACCTAATAAGTAATCTAACAGAAAGCTCAAACTGTAATAAATAAATACTGATAAATGAAATACACAAAAATAAGTATACTCACCTGGTTTTTACAGCATATGATATACTTGAAATCTTGTGGCTAATATTCGAGTATTGGTACGAGGATTCTCTTCCATGGCGTTTAAAATTTGTGGTTCTCACTCTTTCAGTTTGTTCCCCTCCAATATTAGCGTATTGGCATAATCTATCTGATATTCAGGCCGAGTATGTATCCCATTTTACAATAATAACAGTTATGTTATTTCGAGGTTAAACGTTAACATTAACGTTAACTGTTAAGATATAACGTGCACCTTATTGAGGAATTAAAACCATTTTTAGCAAATACTCGTATTGCAATTTTGTTGTTTTTTGAAGACGCTTTTGTGTCGACATTTTTAATAATAATTATACAAAATTATTATAAACAAGAGTCAGTATTAGACAAAAACACATATAACTGACAGATGTCTTTTAAGTTATGAAACATGAAACAAATGCAAACTCGTAAATAACGGGTAAGTACGACATAAAATAGTTTGTAACACGTTATCTTAAATTATAACAGAGTTTCTTAAAGGCAAGGAATTTGGTGTTGCTATAGTTTAACGTACGTGTTATTTGTCTAATGAAAATGAACGGCTTGTTAAATTTCCATTTACTTGCCGGTTTTATAAACGCACATCGAAGGTAAGTTGTAAAATTTAAGTAACTTAGGTAAGTATTTACCCTAAAATTATTGTTAGGTTAAATCAAACGAAGAAGGATCTAACAAGGAAACTACCCCAACCCGAACTCTCCGATTTCCAATATTTTTATATATGTTGTAGACTCGGTTGTAGAACATAAAAAATTAAATGACATATTTTTTTTATCGGCGGAAAAACATATTTAGGGGGTGAAATACATCCTCAAAGTTCACCCCCCAAAACAGTTTTTTCTAAATAACTGGGGTTCTAATTAATATTTTGGAATAAAAAAAAATGTAAATTGCTTCTTATAAAAAAACAAATGTTTCACATTAGATTCCGTGTTTGGAGGCTGCTACCCTTATTTTTTATTTCAGAAAAACTATATTTTTCAAACATTTTTTATATATAAAAAAATTCATATTAAAAAAAATAAAAAATATGATTTATGTAAACAAATTGACAAAATAAAGTTCTCTTTTTAGGGGGTGAACAACCCTCTAGTGTGCTAAAAATGTCTGTACGATTAGAATTAACATTGCAAAATAAAAAGTTTTTACTTTTTCTCTAATCATACGAATAATTTGTTCTATTAGCCGCAAACAGATTTAAACGGATGCAAACTACCCCTCATGTTCACCCCCAAAATATTTCTGTGACATCTCAATATTTTGAAATGAAATAAAATGGAAATTACTTCTTTTAAAAAAATAAAATGTTTCACAAGTGATTTCGTGTTTGGGGGTTGCAACCCTTATTTTTTATTTCAGGAAAACTAAGTATATTTTCAAACATTTTTTATATATAAAAAATTCATATTGATTCAAAATATTAAAAATATGATTTATGTAAACAAATTGACAAAAATAATTTCTCATTTTAGGGGGCGAACAACCCCCTAGTAATCCCCTAGTGTGCGAAAAATGTCTTTACTTTTTCTCTAATCATACGAATAATTTTTTCTCTTGGTCTAAAACGGATTTAAACAGATGCAAACTACCCCTGATGTTCACCCCCAAAAACAGTATATCCGTGATATCTCGGGTTCTAATAAATATTTTGGAATGAAACAAAATGGAAATTACCGAACCCGTTTTTGAGGGATGAACATCAGGGGTAGTTTGCATCAGTTTAAATCCGTTTTAGACCAATAAAAAAAATTATTTGTGAAATATCTGTTTTTTTTATAAGAAGTAATTTCCATTTCGTTTCATTCCAAAATATTGATTAGAACCCGAGATGTCACAGAAATACTGTTTTTGGGGGTGAACATGAGGGGTAGTTTGCATCCGTTTAAATCCGTTTGAGGCTAATAGAACAAATTATTCGTATGATTAGAGAAAAAGTAAAAACTTTTTATTTTGTAATGTTAATTCTAATCGTATAGACATTTTTCGCTCACTAGGGGGTTGTTCGAGAACTTAATTTTGCCAATTTGTTTACATAAGTTATATTTTTTTTTTTAACAAATATGAATTTTTTATATACAAAAAATGTTTGAAAAACATAGTTTTTTGAAATAAAAAATAAGGGTAGCAACCCCCAAACACGAAATCACTAATGAAACATCTGTTTTTTTATAAGAAGTAATTTTGCATGTCGTTTTATTCTAAAATATTGATTAGAACCCCAGATATTTACAAAAAACTGTTTTTAGAGGCGAACTTTGAGAATGTACTTCACCGACATATTATTTAATAATAATAATGCAGAATTATTATAAATACCCGACTCAATAGACCAAAACACATAAAACTAAAAGTTATTCTTCTTTTCTTCTTCTTCTTCTTTTAGGTTATGAAACATGAAACAAATACAACGTAGAGCGCAAATAGAATAGAAGTATAATACTACAAAACGCATATTCTAATTTTCTGATAAAATGATGCAAAATAGGCGAAAAATTCCTCCAAACACAGTCAAAAACGGCCGGGCGCGCAGGCGGGGTCGAGTAGTGGGGGAAGGTCTGGAGATGAGGGCAGTGGATATACCTATACAATTTTGACAATATGACCTCAGGAACTTGTTCCTTAAGTTTGTCCAATACGTCATGCAACACCCTGTATAAAATACAAAACTCTTAGAAAAAATGACTGGAACGACAGTGTAAGTGTTGAATATGACTAGATTTACTCCTTTTTACTAAATTTTTTTCAAAATATGTATATGTTTTATTACTAGCTCTCTTATTTAGGTATTTTACTATTATGAAGATATTAAGTTAATTCAAATAAATTCAAAACATTGTTTCCTAAAAATCTTGTGAAATGAAAATCCTATCACATTGAATAAAATTGCTTCATTACATTTTGTAATTAATTAAATCAAATTATTTTTCTCAAACTTGAACATCCGAATCTCGAATCTGATCACATATTAATAAGAACTTGTCACTTATTTGTGGCATAAAATTCCTCGATCAAAGTTTGGCCAAACATTTTAGTTACAGCTTTTATTAGTATTTCACTTATTAAAAAGCCTCTATTTTTATTTAATTACGAACTTTCTCCCAGTGAAAAATAAGAAAATTCAACCAATAACTGCGTAAGACTTGAGATCCCGACATAATCGGTTTTCTCAGGCGGGATGAGATACAGATTTTTTTAATACGTATTAATTGTATAGGTACAGTTTCTATTCACGCATGTGTGTACGAACATTATCATTTAATTAATAAAAACCGAAGAATAATCAATTTTCTCTCATACGCAATAATTTTATGAGAGAGGTTTTATAGAAACGTGGAAACTTTTGTTATTATAACTTTAAAAAAAACACAGAACAAATTGCGAAGGAAAACAAGAATTTTCCTCGCACAACAATAGACTATCATAATCCAGATAGCGTAATTTTCATTTTGATGTATTTATTTCTCACAATTTACATGATTGTAGGAAACGGAACGCTTCATCATTTAATAACGCAATTAATCTTAACATCTGCGGCCAGATAACAAAAAAGTTTTTATTTAATTAACAGCGTTATTCTCGTTTATTATTCACTAGTTTTTAATGGCATAAAATCGGAGCCGGCTCCAAATGTTCGTTTCAGGTAAATAATCTGGTTCGGTTTTATCTAGCTTTTAATATTCCAAGCTATAACTGTCAGCGGATAATTTATATTTACGATTCAAGATGGCCCCGGGAGGAAGATTTCAGAATATCTAAGTAAGAAATGGGTGTTTTCATCGGTTCGTCAGATGTCGGACGGAAATTCAATTGTTACACAATTTTGAAAAATTTGAGCATCGGATAAAATGTAAATGAAAACACAAAACTACACTGTACCATAACCAAACATAGAAATAAATCATTTTAGAAGGTAAATATTTACACTAAACTAAACTAAACTAAAATAAAAATGTAATGAAGCGGTGTTTTTTTTACCCGTTTACCATTTCATCATATCATACCAGGTGCAAAGTCACCTGCCATAGCCGCTTTCGAACTGAAAAGCAGATACTAGCCTCCATTGCCCTTCGTAAGCATTCGGAACATGATCGGTTTCTGCTTAAATTTAATCTATTTACAGTTTAACTTTTTTGCTGTTTTATTTATTTTGGATTTATTTAATATGTCTAGCATCAATTGGCTGATGAAGTACTCGAATAAGAAAAAACCTTGTAAGGATTTTACAAAAATATTAATCAGATTAGTATCTTTATTTCTTCATGTAGGTACGTTTTTTAAAACTGCAAAAATTATTATTTTAAAACACGAAACAGTTTTATATTTTGAAAATAACAAAATATTTTTCTAAAGTTCGGCGATTCGTCCCCATTGACATCGAAAAAATAATGGTGATTTTAAAATAACACGTTTTTAAACCATACAAAAGCAGTTTGTTTTATTAAATTAATATTCATTGCAATTTTGCACAATGTGGATTAATTTAAAAAAATAACTGGCAACGCTAATAGTGCACAGATACAATTTACCACGCTAATTCCGGGTGGCCTGGTTTACGCCATCCAGTAGCGGCGTAAACAAGAATTGAAAGTGCTGTTTAAAGAACTTGTTATAACTTTATTTGATTTAAAAAAATTGAGATTTGTATTCATTTATACCTTGTGGTTTTTAATTTTTTTGTTAGTGTTTGAATATTTATGTGAGCACGTTTTGTTATTTTGTTGGTTTTTTATATATTAGCAATTGTATTTTTTAACATTTAATTCATGGTTTCTATTTTTGTTCTTTTTTATTGAATTTTTTTTGTATTGCTAGATATTTATTTATTCTGTTCGATACTATTCTATTTTGTTATTCTATTCTATTATTCTTATATGTCAATCTATATTCTGTATTCTGTTCTGTAATTCTACTTTATTCTGACTGGGTTTCCTTCCTGTTTGATGAATTAATTATATGAATAATTAAATAAAGATGTCACACTTCGTATAAATTAAGATCAGGGTCGAATATTGTTTTTTTATTTTCTTTTAACTTAACTTTAACTTTTAATTCAAAATAAAAATTGCAAAACATTATTTCGAAATATTAGAACGGTTCTATGTCAAGTTGAATTTCGATTGAGGTAGGAATCGTTTTTTGTTTCTGGGGTAATTCAACTCTTTCGTCCCATGTCAGGGGATCCAGTGCGATACGCTTTTAAGGGTTTTAGAAATTGAATAATTTCTTTATACATTATGAAAGGATGAAGGAATCAGTTCACGTCTGGCACCCTTGTTCCTACAAAAATTTATTTATTCTCATAAACTATTTACTTTAAATGTAATTTATTATAAATCCAATTATTTGTTTTTTAAATTCCACATATGTACTACATTTTACCTCTGTACGCACGATTTACCACCAAGCTCGCCAAGTTAGTATTTGACCAGAACAGCGTATGCAGCGGTATTTCAGATTTTACATTCAATTTCATTTTAAATTTGAAATGGTTCATCTTACGCCTCATAAAAATGACATGATTTTCCTTTGATAAAAGAATCGAGATTTTTTCAACCTAGAAATGGTAAAATAACGAGAAAAAAATTAAAAAAAAAATTCAAATTCATTTTGGAAATTTTTAAAAACCTTGAGCGACCTCTATAAATTTTTTTTAACTGATTTTTTGAGGGGGCCCTTAAAACATAAACTAACATATTTTCACAAGAGACACGAAAAAAAAAATATTCTTTTTTTTTGGGTCACACTATTGTAGATTTGTACATATTCAAACACAAACACAAATTTGTGATAAATAATGAGTACCACAATGTCAATATCAGACAAAAACATAATTTTCATGTGCCATTTGCACGATTAAATTTAACACTCGTACTCGTTCTCCAAACTGTGTAGGTCCTAAAATATTTAATTGTTTACTTATGGTCCTAAAAAATATAAATAGGGAGTTTTTATTCAAGACCAAATTAAAACGATATTTAGTGAATAAATGTTGGTATTCCGTATTAGAATTATATCCTTTTATGTTTGTTAGATCATGTCTGACTGTGACAGGACACTACTCTTTTACAAGTAAGAGTAGAGCCATCGGATAATCCTACACATCCTTATTAGTGTAGAGCCTAAATAGTCTGCGTATTTGCCGTATAAAAAAATTTGGCTATCTTCCATTTGACCAGATGGGAAAGCTCCTTTTGCGGATTCGTCGGAGATTTCAGCGATTGTCTTTGGTAAATATTTAACGGTACCCTCCCACTTCCCTTCCACTTATCGGCCTCTCTCCGTGAGTTATATAAAAAGTCGTTAAATTTGAATATCTGAGATAATTTTGAGTAATTTATTGGAAGCGATGGCCGTAAATAAGGCTGAATTATCACCGAATCGGGCATTTAAAAAGTATCCATTTAACGATTATTAATTTTATCGCTATCTGTAAATAAAATTCCCATATAAAATGTCGGACGGCAATCATCTAAGTCGGTTACAACGATTTTATTTTTCGAGCCATGTTATATCTAGAAATAGTTATGCTAAGTGCTGATGAAATTTTACATGAAAGTAATCTAAATGCAAGCATTTACGATAAATTTATCGCGTACAAAAATAAGACTTTTTATGCTTCAGTGTACGATAGCGAAATGCAAAACAGCTGCACTCCATTAACCGTAGATAAGTCGGGTTTCTATCAAATCGCTTTATAATTAAAAATGTTATTTTTAATTTATACCCTGATAGTGACAGTACTACTTGTATTACATGTCCGTTCCCCCCCTGAATTCGCCTAGATTTGTAATCCAATCAGAACACGCCAAACGCAACAAATAAGATTTACTCAAGTTCTATTATTGTTTGGAAACAAGAAACAATTTAAAAACACGGACACTAAAGCAAGTTTATTTGTCACGAAGAGACGCCTTTATTTGACATTAATTTTTTCAAATAGAACATATTCTGTATTAAGGGGGCGTTTATATGCGCAATTTTTTGTCTAGTATGTTAGAAAATCTAAGCAAGTTAAAAACAATATCTCTTCACTGTACCAATTATATAAGTTTTCTTCAGGGTATAGGAAACTGAGAATTCATTCAAAATGAGGAAAAAAGCATATTTATATCTCGTATGTTTATCTTAACTTTCCTGAATATTGCACGCCTGTTGAACATACAGAAAATTGCGTATGGTACTATGAACACAATCACACCCCGCACAATACTTTTAGGAAACTATTAACACATGAGTTAATCACAATTATTGAGTATCTTTAAAAATTTGCTAGACAAAACAGGAAAGGTACGTTTTCTGATGTTTACATGTTCTCCTTGATCTTTCAATGCGGAAAATTAAAGGAAATTGCTCTAGTTTAGCGTTACGCTTCATCACTTCCTAAATGTATCTGCTTGTTCTATCACTGTCTTACTAAAAGTGCCACATTACATTATGTATTTAATGTAGAATGAATACTAATAATTGTATTTAAATAATTTCTTTGACCCAATCAAATATTTTTCACTACATCAAATATATATATGTAAATTTCAATCTGATATGGTCTTTTGCTTCGAAGTTTGTTTAACATCTTATTATTTGCTTTTGAGAAGATTATATTGACAAATTTATTGACAATAGAAACTGTTCTCTCGGTGTATGGTTTGTTTTTATTAACTTTACGGGCCTACCCAAAACGCTCAAACTAGCCAAAGATGGAAAAGGGGGAAAATTTATTCTTTATCAATTTATGTGATTTTAATGGTGTTTATAATGTTATATTCCGGAACTTTATTGACTGCATCAAAACTTAAAATGAAATGGTTTATATTTAAATAATTTTATGTGAGGTTTTCCAAGAAATGTTTTATAGCCGATACATGACTCAACACCCAGATAAATATTTCATAATCTGTAATAAGTACTTTACTGTATTTTTCTAATAAATCTATGCAGATATTGCTAGCAAATCAGTCAAATTATGGGGAACTACTGTAATATGAATTTTTTCTAAAATATTTACCCGTACTGCTATATAGATTATTTCTGAAAAAAAATTGTATTTTGAAAATGTAATTTAATTTTCAACTATAAAGTGAGTAATCCACATAAGCTCATGTTGATTTTAACCAAACTTCTTGTTACATCTTTGTTATTTAGTAATTTCAGTGAAATTTGAATAATAGTGGCGCCTTACCTTAAATATACAAGGTGTTTGCAAACTTGGAGATAACAATTCAAGGGTAAATAAATCGAAATGCAAAAGTTTTATTAGCAGAAACATTACTAGCGAATATTTTTTAATACCTACCGACTCACCACAATAATATGAAGAAACACTCTATCAATAGCTGTAGAACTTATAAATGTGCAGGCAACTCACAGTTTTTGTCAGCGAGGCATTAATGGACTTTTTTAGTATGTTCATTCTCATTTATTGACACACACACACCCAAGTAAACTGATTTTTCACTAATATAAAATAGTCTTAGTAAGTATCCAAAAAATGTGTTAGTAGTTTGTGTTAAAAATGGCTTGCGTGTATAGCAACTCGGAGTTGATGGATATCGTTTTAATTTATGGTGAATTAAGACAACATTTGTATTATGGTGAAACAGGACAACATTTGTGTTAGTTGAGTAAGACGGGCCCAAATGTATTACACATTGGTGGACAAAATTCTGAAAAGTTGTTAAAACATCAGGTAAGTATGTCAAATTATTTTATTAATTAAAACCACAAATAAATTTGATTAATTAATAATAACAATAGCGGCAAAAGCAGTTGATTTTGCTGATATGAAATAGGTGCTATAAAATTCTATTTATTCCATTCCTTGCGAAATTCTTGCGCAGTTCTTGTCTGTTTTATCACACTTTACCGCCATGCCAGTCGCATTGTGCGCGGTCAGGTTTTACAGTGGACCAGTTTCCAGGGCCGTATAGAAGTGTATTTTTAAATCATTTTCGAACGGCTCTTTTTGATTTTTTCTTTATAAAATTGTATTTGTAAGAGTCCCCTGTACATCAAAAAAAATTTTTTTGGATAAATTCTGAATCACCCTGTGTACATATTTAATAATTATATGAATTGTGTTAGATTCTCAAAATTTTTCTAAGTGAAGAGTACTCCCATGTCTAAAGTTGTGGGGCTGGTAAGTCCAATAGTTTTTTTATGTGTGTACGACAAAATACATGTCCGCATTGAATCGGAATCGGAAGACACTCACCGCAAACTTGAAACTGTGACCTTTATTTGATGCTGGTACCTTATCTCCATATTGTTTTTTCATTATTGTCGTCTTAATTGACGTGCAGATGTAGATGGTGAACTAATTTCATTAAGGACCACGTAGGCGGTTCTTCTCCGCTCAATTTGTTCCCTTTCGGGAAAAAGTGGCGCTATCGCAAATGAGATTCGTCCGCATGATTTGCCGTCAATACGGCATTTGTTCCCCATTCGTATTTCGCGTCGCGTGACCGACGTTGCCGTCGCCAGATAGAGGGCTTTGGGTCCTTCAAGTGCATCAACCGTGACGGGCCGCATTTCATCAGCCATCTAGATTAATTTCTGGTAGATTCTCAACTTGCACAAATTCGCAATTGTTTGCTGTGGCAGAAAGATAACGGGCCACCTTACGCTTCATCGGGCGGGTGATTTTTACTTCCGCGAAAAATTCACGCGGGAGACGTCGGATTGCGGGGCGTCGGATGTTTTATATTTTTACTGACACCTTTGATATGTAGGCTAGGTAGAAGTCACATTAGAATTAGCAGCATCGAGGAGAATAAAAAAATACAGGGAATATAAATGAGCTGCGACTGTGACTGCTTAAAAACTGTCAAAATAACAGTTAACAAAAAAACCTACGCGAATAACTTCACTGACGCTACTGTTTCCATATGTCAAATGACCCCGCCTCAATAGTAAAGTCAAGATAGCTTAAAATTACGCATTATTTCGAAATAATTATGGGAAGCACGGATTTTCCTAAAATCTTTTGAAATTATTTGGAGATAAGTATTAGAAAAAAGTTATAAACTTATTTTTGTACGCTAATTGTTTTTTAATTGTTTAAACAATAATAAATAGTTTTTTAAGAACATTTCAGGTGTCTTCGATGTGGCTGAACAAGAATATGAAGTCGGAAAATGAAAATTCAAAATGGCTGATCCAATATGGCCGACTACTTTAAACAACTTATTTAACAATTATCGATTTTAAATCAATCTCGCTTATATTTGTAATATAGAAGTTCGAAAAAAGAAAATTATAAATGGCTAGAGGTTTTATTGAAATATATATGTTATTTTATAAAAAACAAATTTTTTACAAAATAATAAATTTTTAAATCTCATCGAGTTCTTGCTCTTTTTCGTCCCCTATTATTTATTTATTCATTAATTATTTTATAAATAGATCAATATTCATATATAAATATTAATCTCATATATTTACAGGTTTAGCATAAAAGAAAACGAATTTTACATTACATTAAAGAATTACAAGTGTACGAGAGTATAACTTCAATATGGACCAAATATATGAATTATACACTTTTTAACACACTGATAACTGCAGCTTACTCGAAACAATCATCTAACATCTGCCTATAACTGTCAAATATTTTTTCTCTAAGTGTTAGTAGTTGAAAGTTAATACAACGTCTTCGAGGTCATGTTTTTTCCAAAATTCAAGCAATTTTCTACGTAAATTGGCAACCCCGCACTAAAATGTTAAACTGTTTATATTGCCATATATAAAATTTTCTCAGAAATCCATATGTTTAAAAATTTAAAACATGTAGTATTTGGCGTGTCCCGTTTTTACTCATCGCCCTATGTGTTTCAAATTAATTTTGTCCTTTAGGTTTTTTGATTCTATACAACAACTTTTTATACAAACTTTTTTTCTGTATTACTAATAACAAGGGAATTATTTTANAATTTATTTAACAATTATCGATTTTAAAGCAAACTCGCTAAAGAGGTTTTATTGAAAATAAGTTTCATTTTTTAAAAAACATTACAAAATGATTAATTTTTAAATCTCACATTTACAGGTTTAGCATCAATGTCAAGAAAATGAATATAAATATCTTAAATGCATACTGCAAAAAATTTTTTGTACATTAAACTTTATTTAACAATAAATTTCACGGATTTTTCATGAAATATTTGTATTTTTTGTTATTTTTTGTTTTTTCAACTATTTGAATTTTTTTAAGAAAAATGAAATGCACCATCTTAAAGTAGAGATTTTAAGGTTTAAAAAGTGCTCTCATAAAGTTTCAATATCACATTTACAACTAACTATAGCTTTTGATCTATAAAGTATGGCCTAAAAAGTCAAATTTGTGATTTTTTAAGATTATTGAATATGTTGGGCTCAGTATTTTTCAAATTAATTTTTTAAGATTTTTTCCATATCGCTCACTGTTTCAATCGTCATTTGAAGAGTAATCTGTGAAAGTTACAGATATTTATTTTAAAAATTAAAAGAATGACAGCTATTTTATTATTATTGTACAAAATTATAGAATGACGTAACTTTGTATACGTACTATATATTTTTTTTTTCTCAAGTTTAAGGACATACAATTTTAATAGCCGGATGACTCTTCTTTCATTTAAATTTTTGTGAGGTCGATTTGATCAATTAGATCAAAAGTTATAACACTTATAACTGTTGCGTCCGCAAGTAATAATTTAGTATTTTTGTTTAAAAACTACTGAATAATTATTCCATGGAGAAATTTCGTTGTGTTGGCAATTATAGTTTTCGCGTTTTTTGTAATATTTAATTTTTTTTGTATAAAGTATTTTTACCTCCCGGGAAAAAGGTTGCAAGCGCCACTACGAAAACCGACTCGTTTGTGTACGCACGCTGATTGACCGTTGAGTGAATTTTCGTTAAAATTTAAGAAAGAAACTGGAAGCTGCAGGCCATTACCAATGTACATTGATTGCACCAACAGAGCTGCATCAGCGGTAAGTCGCTTTGCAACCAGTCGTTTTTATCTTTTCGTAATCAATTTTTGTTCATTCACATACAGTCCGCTAAATTCGTAACAATAAAAAATTCGTAATAAATTTAGTGTAGCGCGCTCGGGGCCACGCGCTCTTCGAGAGCTATACTTGGGGGCCGCCCGTCTCATTTTTCCTACGTTAGAAAAAAAATTCTACAGCTTTCAATTCGCATTTTAAAAAAAAACTTTATTAACATTTTATGTAAAATTTCCTGTTCTTTCGAATGGCGCAATTATTTTTTTTAATTAATTTTTTTATATATTTTGCAAAAACTGTAATTTTGCAACTAATTTGTTAAATAAATAATTTAACGTACACTCTACAGTTAACTTTTTATATGTTATTTCTGACAACTTTACAAAGCGAAAAATAAAAAGTTCTCTCTTCCAGTAATTTTCGCGAAGTCAAAATCTATCTTGACTCCACTAACCGTATCGTCTTCCTGTTCACAGTCCCTTATACAGAGGTGTTTCACACTTCCTCGTGTTGTAAAGGCGCTTCCTTAGTCAGCAGTGTCCAGTTTGAATACCTGTCACCTGGTGGTATTATTTGGCTGTATCCTTGCTAGGGTATTCTAAGAACTCCTTAGCAAAATGACAGCTATTTGTTTCATCCCACCAAATGTCTACATTTTAAAAACATGTAAAAATTTTGTCAACTTTTTAATTAATAAAATATTTTTCCTCATATGAAATCGTGCGTTTCTTTCGAGACGTCTTTTATATGTTGTTTTTATATAATTTTTTTAAATACTGTAATGGTAAAAGTAACTTTTATGCACGTTTGTAGCATGTTCTATCAAATTCCTAATAAGTTAAAGCAAAAATTACTCATTACAAGTATTGTATAATACCTGAAATAGCACATGCAGCTTTAATTACTTAATTTATACGGATTGTAAGAAAGTGGGGACAAAGCCGCGATCACGACACCAAATCGACATGCATCTCGATGTTGCAAATGCATTTATTTCATTTCCACACACGCGCTCTCCATTGCATCGAATTACCCCCTTAAACATATCTGGCACCGAACTAACAATAATAAAAAAGCATTAGGCACCAGTGGGAGCTCAAGGCAAAGTGGATATCAGCACAATGGCATTGTTATGTTCGGTTTGATAAGAAATCTGCGCTGATAAGCAGCGAGCGGTCGTGCTGCGATAATACTTTTAAATTGGTAGGTGTTTGCGGCGGGTAGGGTGACTTTCGGGTAGGGAGACCTTCTGTCTCCTCCGAAAAGAAGAGGGGAAAGTAAATTGAGGAATGTTTTGGCTATTATCGCAACAGCATTAATAAACAAAATATGCTTCATAATTAGAAGAATTGTACAGTACAATTACAATATCATTGCACAGGGTGTCCCAGATATAAGTGTCAAATTATGCCACTTAAAACGTTTGTCGAAAACGTTTGTTCGAAAGCTCACTTTTGGTGGAGTTTTTTGTATCCTTTAAAATAATGCTGACGACCCACCCATGGACTAAAGCAATATCTAATTGTAAGTAACATATGCGAGTGTTTTGTAAAATTATTCAGTATCTGTAAACTTTTTGCTAACCTAAAAATAAAAGTTTTAGTACATTATATTATTTTAAATACATACTAAGGACCTGTTTGTCAATAACTTTTGATTAAACCTTAATTAGTAGTTTAAATAATATACAGGGTGTATCCTAAGTCTATGTCATAATTTAAAGGGGTGATTCCTTGGGTCATTTTAGGCACAAAAGCCTTAATAAACCAGGGCCTTAAAGTTACTGATTTCCAAAATAGAGGGCGTTAAATTTTTTAAAAATATTACATTTTTTTCAATTATCTCTGAAGTTGTTTGATGTAGATAGACGAAACTTGGGGAAATGATGTAACTAATTAAAGGTAATAATTTGGTGGATTTTTTCTGTTAACCAGTGACGGAGATTCAGGAGAGCTTTGTCATTAAAATCCACAGATAAACTACGCCACTGGATTTTCAGAAAAATTAATAGGCGCGTTTAATTTACCGTCATATTTTTAATGAAAAGGTTTCTTGCATTTTCTTCACATAATAAACCATTTTCGAGTTATATATTTTTTTGGTTATATTAATTTTAAAATAATTTCTAATGTTTAAAAAAAATTAAACACCAGTAGAAAATGAAGCAGATTTAAGACAGCGTATCATAAATTGATGTCAGCAAATCAGATAAATGCCAGCAAAATGAAAATGTCCATCATTGGCAGAAACACGAGCGACGAGCCTTCACCTCAACGACTGTCTTATATTTTCAAAAATTGCTGGCATTTTTTTGACTTGCTGACATCCATTTATGACTTGTGGTCTTAAATTTGCTTCATTTTCTACTGGTGCTTCATTATTTTTCAACCATGAAAAGCTAATAGAAATTATTTTAAAATTAAATATGAACAAAAAAAATTAAGTATAACACGAAAATGGTGTATTGTGTAAAGAAAAAGAAATATACCTTTTTTCTTAAACGCATGACAGTAAATTTAACGCGCCTATTAATTTTTCTGAAAATCCAGTGGCGTAGTTTTTCTGAGGGTTTTAATAACAAAGCTGCCCTGTATTTCTGCTACTGGTAACAGACTTATACATATAGAAATATACCAAATGATTAATTTTAATGAGTTACAACATTTCCCTAGATTTCGTCCATCTACATCAAACAACTTCAGAGACAATTGTAAAAATGTGATATGTTTCAAAAACTCTAACGCCCTCTATCATGGAAACCAGTAACATTAGGGCCTTGGTTTATTAAGGCTTTTGGACCTAAAATACTATAAAAAAACTTTTAACTACCAGCAAATTTTACCAACACTCGAGGTTGAAGTAAGTATTAGTTAGTCACCAGTAGATTGTTTAGGTTATGTTTATAATTTAGATACTTACAGTGAATTTTTATTTTTTATTAATAAAAAGATATTTATGATATAAATGCTTACTTACAGTGATGATAACATTAAATTATTATAAATCGAATTAGACATTTCGAGAAATGTGATAATTATAATTTTTTGTTGTCAAAAGAAAAACAGATAAGAAATATAAAAAATTATTGAACAAATATTTTCTGTGAGTTAAACATTTATTTTTGGAATACCCTGTATAAAAATGAATACCTATTAACATTAACGTGGTTATTTCAAGTAGGATATCAGAATAAAAATAACAAAAAAAAAACTTTCTAATTTAAGTTTTGCATTGAACCTTTATCCTCTACTCTTTGTATAGTTACATATATAAGGTGTCTCTGAAAAAAAGGAGAGATAGAAAATGGTATTTTAAGTAAAAATTTCCAATAAACATAATTTCCAAAAGATGAGTAAAAAAGATACAGGGAAATTCGCAGTTATGGAAATGTATTGTATCGAATAATATTTATTATAAATTTTCGCGGAATTTTAATAGAAATTGAACAAAAGTACAGTTTTTGTGCTATTAAGCTGCTTTGTCAGAGAAATGAACTATTTTTCTGAAAATGTCGGGGATAATTAAATAAAGAAACTTTTCAGTCATCTAATAAATCATCGCTATTGTCATAAAGAAAAGTCTATTCCTTCATAAGATTATTGCAGTCGATAATCTAGAGACCTGCACTGATTATGAGTATCACTTGGATGTGATTAGCCAATTCGCAGTTGTTTTTAAAAAAAAGTTTTTTGGCAGCATACCTTTATCTTCTTGCAACATTTTGCTTAATGACATTCCCTATGTCCTTTTTCACCATATTTTTTCAATTGATAGAACAAATTCTAATTTAAGGGAAAATTTATAAACATTATACAAGTACACAAGAACATAACAAAATCCGCATTTACCTCACACCGAATCTTACTTTCTACGCTACCGAGAAGTGTCGCTACCTCCGATAGGGTACCGCCGCGATAACACTTTCAAAATGGAATATTCGTGCTGTTTGTGTACTGCCTTATCTGCAGATATCGCCGACTGAATGACAAAATGTTTGGCCCTTATCACCCAGGATAACAGCCAGCGATAAAAAAATTACTCGCTGGAACCAGACGCCTAATGGCTTTATATTTGTTTCTACGTTATAAATGTTTCTGTTGCCTTTTTTAATTCCGAGAACTTGCTGGTCGAGTTATTTTGTGTCTTAATTGCGGTTAAATAACAAGAATTGTAAGATTTTATACCCAGAAATAAGTTATTATGTGCATATAGGGCGTTCAAGTTTTATTCTGGTAAAGATGTGTATGGAAAATGTTCAAAATTTTCATGGAATTAAATTTCTCTGTATAAAAAACTATATCATCTATAATAATCCACAGTCTGTATCAAAGGGATACCTTGAGTTCTGAAACAAACGTACATCTAATTCTAGTTGTCAAACATTAAATTCCGTTGGTGGGTTAACACCTATCAACGCTTAAAATCTGACTTTCGAGGGGGTACTTTTGAACCACAGGTACCATTGCACCTGAGCGAGAAATCCACACTCCAGTCGAATTAGATCAAAAGCTTTAGTCCATAATAATGATAAATAATAATAATTACTAAAAAATTTACTTCATATGTAATTTGTATGTCATAAGAAAGTATTATCTATTTGCATTTTAAATTATTCTATTTATGATGAAAAGCCAAAATTTCGGTCACGACCTGCTTAAATGCATTGTGCTCTTGTTTCTGCTGACATACTCGTAGACCCTGTGCAGGTCGGATCGACTCCTAGAGGTCAATACAGACCACTTTGGAAATCATTGAATTTAGTCACTTAAGAATAAAAAAAGTCTTAGATTGGTCAAAGATCACATTGGAATATTCCTATAATTTTTTGGGCCAAATTTTCAAATTTTCGACATAATCAATTTTGACCTATCCAGCATGAGCTATAACTTTTGATACAGATGTTTAGAGCCCTTTGTTGCTTTCATCGCAAGCATTCTCATAGGTTTGCAGAATAGAATGTACCTACGTCTCATCCATGTACACAGTTAGTCTACCCCGTCACAGTATTGCTTCAGTCTTCTTAAAAAATTTAACGTCAAGTCTCTTCTATCTAATAGAACTTTCTATAGCTATGTCTAAGTGGAGGTTTTAGTATTAGCAAAATTCTTCCGTTGCTTCACGATATTTTTCACTGTAGCTGTCGCTGTCTATATTAATACTTACAATTTTATGCTTCTGTTATAAATTTAAATAAATTGTTTACAATCTCACGACTTTGAGGTCATAACACTTTAAGGTTTACAAATGATTTGAATTCAATACTTAAAACAACTTTTTTCAGCCGGTCGACCTTCAGCAGATAATGAGCTCCGGTGCTAGTCTGGCAACGTTGCCACTGCGCATCTGAACTCACCGACAATACAAACTTGGTCAAGCCGTAAATTCTATCTATATCTATGTTGAACATTTGTTTCCAATAATGTTCCATTCTTATTTATAACTTTAATTGTGTTTAAAATTTCTAGCTTCGGAATTACACAGATTTTTCATAATTTTATACGCTTATTGTGAGTTCCGTTCCGGGCACCCTGTACATTTACTTCGTAAGTGTTTGTCTCCTAATCCCATTATTATTTATAAGACGGTTTTACGCTGAAAATGTTAGTGTAAGTTTATGTGAATTGGCCTGAATAGTGTCATAATATATCCTTATCGTTGGGTCTGATACAGGAAAGCAGGTAAATGGTCTGCGAATGTGCGATACCAAGAATGCGGCACGTCAGATGCGAAGAGGGTTGATAAATTTTCTGAATTCGTACCGCACAAACTAGAAGTGGTAAGAGACACTCATATATTAGGGTGAGGATTCTTAAGGAAGACGCGGAAGTTTGATGAAAAAATTAAGTACGTTTGTCAGTAAAGATCTCTTAATAAAAATTAGCTATTAAAAATACAATATTTCTCAAAAAGTTTGAAATTTGGCGCCACCTGAGGATCAAAGTATTTTATGTCCACTTTTATAAATTTTATAGAAGCTAGTTATAAGAGATTAAATGTCGGAATCGGAAAGGTTTAAGATTTTTTATTAAAAAATTGTAGGATACTACTGCCATAGGATAATTTAAACTAAAAGATTTGTAAATTACTATGCTGAAATGTATGTCCATTTTCTGTTATTTTTAAAAACTAAAAACAAAGCTAATAGAATAGTGTTTATTTTAATGCAAAACAAAGATCTTAATTTTGTATAATAAATATAATATAAATTTTAATGTAATACAAAGTTAAACAGAAAGCTAAATTATTGTTCGAACAAAAATTCGCAAAATTATTATTTTTTTTAAATTTTTTAATGCTGTATTTTTAAGGCATTCTATGGCAGAACAATTATTTGTTAGGATTTGATATGAGATATTTTGTTTTTATGCATTTGCAATGTCTATACTTTTTCCTATTACATTGCATCCTGTTAAATTATAGAAAAGCAATTTCTTTTTCATTTTTTTTTGTGATAGCTAATATAGTACTTATTAGGTCTGTTCCAACAGGAGTCAGGAATTGGTTCCGAACCGTTCGAAATGTGCAACTAATTCTTGCGATATTCAGTGAATACACTGAAGACACATTTAAAACATTTCAAACGGTTCGGAACCAATCCCTAACTCTTGTTGGAACAGACCTATAGTTAAGATGTGATAGTATATTTAAAGGAGAGGGGATGAAACATGTTCATGTGATCTATTTTTAATTGTCTTTTGTCTTTAATTTTTATGTTTGTACCTGAACCCCTCTCATCTACAATCGAAGTTTTTATATCTTCATCTGAAATTTTTAAGGAAAAAATATTTCTATCGTTTTTGATCGTTGATGTTAATTTCTATTTCGTTGTCGTTGTAGGTACTAAAGATTCTTCAGTTATTTTGACGTAGAAAAACTGTCAGTGTTATTCCAAAATTCCCTAAGAATTAATGCTATCTCATTTTCGTTAAAACACTTGAAACGACAATTTAAACAGTTTATTTTGCCTATTTTTCAGAGCAATTTTACTACTACAGTGCCTTACCTGTTACCGCATTTTTTCCACCGTTTTAGATCTTCTTTGCATTTCCGTTTCATTAGCAGGCAAAACTACAAATTAGAATGACGTATTTTTTAATATCTAAGTTTTCTGATGGACTTTAACATCAATTTTGTGTTCTGGACTATTTAAACCATTTATATTCTCTAGGCTTTTTATGGATAATTGATTTTCAATTCCATTTAGAATAGGATTTTCGTTATCTAAATTGTTATGGATATCTTTACATTCTAACTCCACACTATCATCAATATTCAAGCTATAATTGTTAACAAACATATTATATAGTCTAACCTCATAATTCAGAAAAATTATTTGCAAATGTCTTTCACTCAAATTGACTCAATATTCGGAAAAAGTGTATTTTTTCTTGTTAACTAATCTCTTTCTAACACTTAGGAA
Organism: Anoplophora glabripennis; assembly: GCF_000390285.2. Lineage (NCBI taxonomy): Eukaryota > Metazoa > Arthropoda > Insecta > Coleoptera > Cerambycidae > Anoplophora > Anoplophora glabripennis. The sequence continues at coordinate 147,507 of NW_019416556.1, forward strand.
TCAGAATTAAAATGACAATGTCAAAAAAATTATAGTAATATTTTAAATGAACATTCAAATTAATGGGAGCACATTTTCTCAAGTGGGCTGATTTTCATTTTTCGTAACGATCGTGACTAAGACGCCAAATATGATAAACAATTGTTTGTTATTTTTTCTGGGACAGGTTCAAGTAAAGCTTCAGCAATCAATGTTTCTTCAAAAGAGGTGCAGCGATTAAATATTTCAATTTTTGCTAATACTTCAATTTAACAATAAACTTTTATACTTAAGCATTTCAATAAAGACTCGTTTGCTCTTTTGTCTTCCGTGTAGAATTATTAGTTCTTGAAGTTGAGATGATGAGAGTTGAAAATCGGTTTTTCCGTTTTTTTTATCAAATTTTGATAATTTTTCCGTAACAGATATGTCAAGCCTTGGTCCCCAATCCAGAATATATACATAGACTTTTTCATTTTTTTCTGTTCGTACTTTTTTAAATTAAAAATATATACTTTTAATTGTCAGTGTTGCGAGAAACAACTACTCCGAGGGCTATATGACCCTACCGGCATTGAATTATACTCGCAACACCTAGTGCAACAGCTAGGATCGTTCGCCAGTTTAACCCACNAGAATTAAAATGGCAATGTCAAAAAAATTAGTAATAATATTTTAAAGTAAAATAGTAATATTTTAAATGAACATTCAAATTAATGGGAGCACATTTTCTCAAGTGGGCTGATTTTCATTTTTCGTAACGATCGTGACTAAGACGCCAAATATGATAAACAATTGTTTGTTATTTTTTCTGGGACAGGTTCAAGTAAAGCTTCAGCAATCAATGTTTCTTCAAAAAAGGTACAGCGATTAAATATTTCAATTTTTGCTAATAATTCAAATGTAACAATAAACTTTTATACTTAAGCATTTCAATAAAGACTCGTTTGCTCTTTTGTCTTCCGTGTAGTTCTTGAAGTTGAGATGATGATAGTTGAAAATCGGTTTTTCTGTTTTTTTTAATCAAATTTTGATAATTTTTCCGTAATAGATATGTCAAACCTTGGTCCCCAATCCAGAATATGTACAGTTTTTCAATTTTCTCTTCGTACTTTTTTAAATTAAAAAGGTATACTTGTTTGATATCAATACAAGGAACCATTTTCAAGATAAAGATAAATCTTAATACATGAAAAGAAAAATTAGCAATGCACACTGTAAAAAAATTTCACTCAAATTTTACTCAATTTTACTCACATAATGTATCAGTTTCTGTCCACATCCGATTGAGTGAAATTGTCACTCTATTAGTGTGAGTACAACTGATCAAACTATTGCATCAGAAATGAGAGAGTTTACTCAAATCCGAGTTACTGCTAACTATCAGCTTACCCTATGTGATCTTAGCAAGACCTTTGATTGCATTTCTCATGATCTCCTCATTGAGAAACTTTTCCGTTATGGTGTTAGGGGAATGCAGTTAGAACTATTCAAATCTAACCTTACTTCCAGAAAGCAATGTGTTACTCTAAAAAATGATAGATCTGATCTGACTGCAGTAGAGAGCGGGGTACCTCAAGGTTCGGTTTTGGAGCCCCTACTCTTTATAATTTATATGAATGACCTTTCTCTCTATTTGTCTCCTGAGAGGTGTATTCTCTACGCTTATGATACATCCTTGATTTGTAGCAATAATAATGCAGTGCTCTCTTAAAAGTATATTTTTCATTGTTCCACTCTCATTTATGTTACGGTATTACTCTCTGGGGTAACTTCTCCTCTGCTATACATATATTTAGGATGCAAAAAAGATTATAAGGTTTATTGCTAACGCAAAGTTTTTGGACCACTGTCAGCCTTATTTTAAAACACTGAGGGTTTTGCCTTTACCTACTCTTTTTATATTTTACCAACTTTTGGAAATACACAAAAATATTAATACGTTTGTTTGCAACTTTAATGTACATTATCATAATACTCGACAGACCGCCTCGTTTTCGACTAAATCTATCATCCAGAAATGCACCTCAGCTAAATCTTTACAATGTTTTACCTGATGCCGTAAAAGAGTTAAACTCTTGTAAATTTAAAGTAAGTATCAGGAAATATCTTCTTGAAAATTATTTTTATTCGGTGCAGGAGTATCTGAGTGCTACCACCAGGATTTTAAATTTTTAATTATTTTTTGTCTTGATTATTTTAACTGTACTTTTGTCGTGATGTTTGTTTTGTTACTCCGTTATTTTTTGTTTTATACATTGTGCATTATTGATTTTTTTTGACTAACTACAATAATTGTACTATTGATATATGTTTGACTTACTACAATTGTACCTCTTTGTATAAAAAGTAGTTAATAAATTTATCTATCTATCTATCAATTGAGCGACTTGACTGTATTCTGAGTATATAAACCAGTTTAGAGTTGACTTTTTCTCTAGTATGATTTAAATTTAACTATTATTGAGTCATTTTTTACTCAGACTTGGTTTTTACTTAACTAAATATTAAATGCAAAAATAAATCACTCATAAATAATTAATTACAATATACAGTGTTGAAATTAATTAATTTTGCGGGGCCTCCTCCTGTCCTGGCTGAGACGCGCCAGCTGAGATCCGTCGCCGGCTAAGGCCTGTTCTCCTGGCGATCACTCATTGGATTCACTCTGAACCTTTATTGCTTTCACTCACACCGATTCTTTTACAGTGTATGCACTAAAATCCGAGAGGTTGTTCATCGTTTCCCAAACACCCTGTATAATATAAAGTAAGTTAATTAAAAGAACGTTCCGAGTTCGATTCTTTGTAATACATGTTACCTTTTCGCCGGAAACCTGTACTCTTGTCGTGTTTCTTCAGGCACCGCCCCTGAGCGGAACGTAAGGAAGGGGTAGATTAGCATACAGGACGTAAATCGGCCACGTCACACATCCACTTTATGGCCCATCCGCTGCCACCGCCACGGCTTTCATCGGCCTATATTTCTTATCGACAACGGTTATTTATTCTCTGTACTGTGGTACGCACGCTGATAGCCTGATGTATCGCGGGTTAAACATGACATTTTTTCGTGCCTCTGGATATATCGCGTTAGCGGGGCTGTTCATTCGTTTCATAGTAATGGAGGTTTACTGTTACGATTTGCAACGCGTCGTGGGATACCTAATATACAGGGTGTTCTGGAAGCTCTACGACAAACTTTTACAGATGGTAGCTGAGTTAATTTCAAAGATTTTTCTTATATGGACATAGGTCCAATTCGTTTTTGTTTAGAAGTTGCAAGCATTTTAAAAAACATAATTTTATATTTTAATCAAAGTAGCCTGATAAATAACAATGCGGTCGCTGTAGCAGTAATTATGATTTGTGTTAATTTGTTTATTCATTTGACACTTAGCGTTAAAGTGCTAAATAACAAATGCATTTATTTAAAACTGAAGTGTATGCATATATTGTCCTCCCATCTGCCAAAGTTTGTCATAGAGCTTGTATAACACCCTGTATAGCGAGGCGACGAGACTATACTCGACGGCCAAAATTATAGATAGTGATTCATCGCTAGCTCTTGGACTAGTAAGGGGGATGAAGCGTGCCGGGAACGAAAATCCATTGGCGTATCTGCGTAAAAGGCAACAAGATATAGAAAATATTGAAAAAACATAATAAAACATAACATCTAATATTTTTTACGGTTTGCTATAACCAGCACTTTGATCAATTTTAATTATTACAGCATTTTAAAACGTCCCAGTTGTATTTTTTTAATTTATAAATTTATTATAGACATGGAATTAGACTCCTCGTCTACGCTTATGCTATGACGTTTCTCAGGTCGGGCAAATCAAGTCCGTTTACACCCACTAAAAAAGCATTTCCCTATTCCCTACCAAGTGCAAAAGACAGAGATAAAATATAGATCGACGTTCAGTGTAACTACACGATTATAGATTCTACCGATGTGCATGGCGAGCGGCACAAAGGTAAATAATATTGAACCGTATAGAAATCATTTTATATTTTATACGCATTATGGTAATAGTGTTTTTATATTATGTATTAGTCACTCTTTATAATTTCGGTCGCCGAGTATAGTATGTTTTCGTATGTGTATTTGATCTTAGCGGATTGGAGGCCAATGGGCGATAAAGTTGCACTTGACTCCTGGAAAACTTGTTCGTCAAGCTCACTTTATCGCCAGGTTGTAGATAAAGTAAATTAAATTCTGTTTCGCCTCAATTTAAGTGATGAGAGCGAATGATTGATGATGTAGCGGGTCAGATTCAGAGACAGTGATTTTATATTTTAGAACTATTCGTGATAAGGGAATACGCAATCAATTTTGGGAGATATTGGGGTGGAATTCTGCTGATTTAATGCGAGATACTAACATCAGTGGCTTTTGCCTTAATTATTGATCTTTCTAGGCCTGATCAATAATTAGGGCATCCAAACATGTCATTTCTATAAAATTATAATATATTTCCCCTTCTTCCACACAAGGGATATTTAATTTTTATTCAATTTTGCAAAATTCAAGTTGGAGGATCCAAGATGGTCGACCAAATTTTGAAAAAATAACAGATTCGCGCCAAATTTGGTATACGAGGGTTTTCGGGGTCGCTGATTACGAATTGCGAAATTCATTTTGTAATACTTTTGTTTACTTTATATCCTGAGTACCCATTCCTGTTTTAACTTTTTTTGTTAACTACCTATATCTTATTTATTCTTCTGTAAAAGATCTTTCACAGGTTTTCTGCCTAATCTCAGGTATTAAAGTACATAGGTAATTGATTAAATTTTGGAAAACGAATTTTGTAAATCTCAAAATCTAAAATTGACCTCGGATCCGTGATCAGCGACCCCGAAAACCCCCGTATACCGAATTTGACGCGAATTTTTTATTTTTCGAAAATTTGGTCGGCCATCTTAGATCCGCCATCTTGAATTTTGCAAAATTGACCTCGGATCCGTAATCAGCGACCCCGAAAACCCCCATATACCAAGTTTGGCGCGAATGTGTTATTTTTTGAAAATTTGGTCGGCCATCTTGGATCCGCCATCTTGAATTTTGCAAAATTGACCTCGAATCCGTGATCAACGACCCCGAAATCCCCCGTATGTATAACAAATTTGACGCAAATCTGCTATTTTTTTAAAAATTCGTGATCTTTAATTCACCCATTTTTTTTTTTTGAGGTTAGAAGAACCATCAATTTTCACCCGGATTCACGTTTGCCGGAGTCTTAATAATAATAACCATATAAATGAACATTTGAATATAGGAAAAAACATATTTTGTATTTTTTCTAGTAATTTCTCTTGAATTTGTAGTATTTTTGACCTGTTTTCTGAGGTTAGGAAATACCTGTGATGTTCTCAATTCTGACACCGATTCGTCATCAGGAGCGAAAATATTACGGGTAGCATATATCGCACGAAAAGTACAGACAACTTTTTTTATGTGGCTGTGTAATCAATGTGGCGGAATAATGGGTACCTACTATCACGTCCTTTTCCACATACAAATTATATCACCCTGTACAATATTACAAACAAAATTTCTCTTCGAATGATGCATGGTATTTTTTATATTTTTATTTTATTTTTTTAATTTTATTTTACAACATCCAATTACAAGATGAGGTAAACAAATAAATACACATATACACTACGATTTACAAACTTGGAACTAATTTAAAATGACTTGTTTTATATATATTAATAGATATATTAAAAATATGTAGCTGGCCACTTACTGAGTAGTAGTTGTACTGCAAAGATCGATAAACAGGAAAATTGATTAACGCATTTGTATTAATTATAGGTATGTATAAGCAAATGTATGATAATGTTATTCTACTAGTAGAAACATTAATACAAAACTTTTGTAAAATGACTGGATTATCAATCAGATTACGCAGTAACAACACAGAATGGCAATGCGTACGACTATCTAAACTATTAAAGCTTTGCATTTCAAGGAAAAATTCGTGGGATATGCTAATTTCAGGATAAACATCATCAGCTTTAAGAGATAAAAGTTTTACAAAACATCCTTTTACATGTTCTAGCCTGTCTGATTGTATTTGACGACAGGGTCTCGGAACTATAAAGCCGTACTCTAAATTTGATCTGGTATATGCATAATACAGTAATTTTAAGGTGTCGTATATTTCGGAGACTTTCATATAGAGATATTGTTCATATGTTTGTTAAATGTAAGATGGTCAAAAGTTGCTCTCAAATTAGTAAAAGTCCTTGGACGTTGAAGTATAAAATTATTTAGCATGTAAGTATATATTATCAGCCGATAATTAAAATTAAAATTAAAAAGATAGCCATCTTTTCGAGTAGTAAGACATTACATTACATTTACAGAGTTAAACAGAGACGAATTGCAAACCACCATACTTCAATTCGTTTTAAGTTATTAAACAGTCATTCATGGATCATATTTCACTATAAACGTTTAGATCATCTTTGTACAATTAACATAAGTAATAATTTATGAATATATTAAATAGTAGGGTCCTAAGTTGCTTCCTTGAGGCACCCCAGACGGGTGAAGGACGTATTCATGTGATCTAAGGCCTGTTTTCTTCCCGATAAATAAGAATTAAATAAAGTAGTCAGTGTAGATCTCATTCAGCTAATTTCTTCAACAATATTCAATGATCAAATGCTTTTTACGTTTACCTGTACTGAATGTCCAATATTTCAGAAATAAATTTAATAATATATACAAGATTGGTAGTGGTCGAATTTCCCTTCATAAATCCATGTTGACGAATGGTTGACGTTTTGCTGGCATGATCATAAAGTCGACTGTACAAAACGATTTCTAGAACTCTGCAAGATTTAGAGATATCCGAAAACCAGAGACCACCATTCAACGTTTGTCACATAGTCCTGGATTAATAGGCTGTAAAAATAATAAGAATTATAATCATTATGTTACAAACGACGAAAATCTAAAAAATATTTAAATTTGACCGGTTATAACTCGGTCAATATTAGTCCAAAAACTGAAAACGCTCGATTCATCGATCATTTTGAAGGAAATCTCATCTAGTTTCTTTGTTCAGAAATTTAAAAGAAATAAAACATATTTTTTTTTTGGTTTTTAAAAATCGTTTATTAACGATTTTTTGTATAAAATTTTTCTTTTAAATTTTTTAAATAAGCCATTTCTATGGTAAATTTAATTATCTACACAATTTTTCCTATGAACTATACCGAAATTTTGCTTCGTTTTCGTGCTATATTAAAAAAACTGCAATAGTGCATTTTCACCCCTATCTTCAATTTCAACCCTCTAATTTAATAGCAGCCTGCGGTATTTTCATTTTTAATAACCCTTCAAACAAGCCATATGATGAAAATCCTTGAATAAATCCTTGGTTTTACAAAAAATGAGAATTATTACGCGACGAAAACCGAAAATTTGGTTATGTTTGAGCGGCCATATATCAATCAATTTTCATCCAAAAATAGTGTACAACCTCTTTTTTTGAAGGAAATTTTAACTACATGCTTTTATGAAGCATTGCCTACACCTATCTGTACTCAAAAAAAACTAGAAGCAAAAAAGTAAAAAAAAAAACAAAAAATCGAATTGTTTGCTTTTTTACAAATTTAAAATTAACGATTTTTTGCATAAAATTTTCCTTTTAAATTTTTTAAATAAGTCATTTCGATGGGAAATTCAATTCTCTAAATAATTTTTCCTATGAACTATAGCGAAATTTTGCTTCGTTTTCGAGCTACAATTAAAAAACTGAAAGGAGTGCATTTTCACCCCTATCTCTAATTTTCACCATCTAATTTAATAGCACTCCGCGATTTTTTCATCTAAAATTACCCTTTGAACGATTCATGTAATAAAATATCTTGAATGTCATAAGTTCCTTTTAAAGTCCTAAATATAATCAATAGCCTATACGCAATCATGTATAACAACTTCTAAGTGGCTGAAAATCTCTAAGTACCTTTTTTACAATAAAATATATGAAGATACCAAATATGACAATCTTTTTATTTTCGTTCAGGGGCGTATTATTTATTGAAAAGATCCCCTTTAACTACAGCTGTACGCCTCTGGATTTATCTAGTGAACTGAAACTGCAATAGAGGCCCATAACATTATCCTTCATGTAAAATTAAAAAAACAATTGCAATGTAGATTACAGATATGACTAAAATTATGTTTGTTTTTTTTTAACTTCAACATTTTGTACTCAGAAACAAAGCGTCTATCGACATGTTTCTATTTGATCTACCCCACTGTTTTTTGTCTTAGAATCTAGGGGTAAAGTTTGGCCCAATCTTTAGCAGACACCCTGTATAATACTGCGCGCATATAGTATTTCTCGAAAATGACCACCTTCAGACAAAATACACGCTTCAGATCTCTAAAGCATTCAAAAAATATATCAGGAGGGCCTTTATTATATCACAACCAGCTCTCTTCTGTTTCTCTTTACATCGTTTCAATTTTTTTCATATCAAACGCGTTTCCATCCCTTATCTTTACAGAACATTCCAATGGGATCGCCATCATCCCCGAAACGTTAATCCCCCAATCCAGATTCATCCCGGTCCCGACAAATTAATAAAGGTGTCGCCCCATAATCCCCTCACGGCGGGCCCCGATCGACGTTTCGCGTCAATACCGATCATTGGCGGCCGTCTAATGCCGGCGGATGCGTTCGGTACGTCTCTGCGCTCGGCCAGACCGGCTACATGATGAGATGAGATCGTTGATTGCATTCAAACACAGAGCTGATGGACGTTATAATGCCCGATATGTGCGCTGGCCAGACCGATAAGGTACCCGATCACTATTTATGAACAAACACGTGTCCATCTGCTGTTTTCGATTTATAACTTTTCAAACTGCTAATAACCGTTGCGGTTTTGTATGCAAATAGCTGGCGTCAGTGGGAAACACCGCGTAATTTTTTATGGAAGGCTTCCAACGGGGAATGAACTGCTTTGGGCGATGGGTTTGGCGCTTCAATAATAATTAGAAGGATTGAAAATCTGACACTGCTTTTAGAGCTACACAAACTTGACTTGGTGTCGTTTTGGATACTGCCTTTAGGTAACTAAGTGAGTTACACAACCAATATTAATTCTGGACCACATAACATCTAGGAAAAGAAGCGTAAACTATTGTAAAATAGATGTTATTGTTGGTATTGTTACCTTTTATACATGGGTCATCACAAAGCAGTTATCTCGACAACAGCCGGGTCATACATCAGAAATAAAGAGGGTATATGAAACAAATAACAAAATTACTGTTCTGTCAATAAAAACAAATAAATAGGTAACTCACCGGGGGGTTTCACTCCCCCTAACCTTAGGATTCAAGGTATATCCTTCCATACGTCTCCATTATATCAATTAGTAAATATCTGTAAGCGGTACAAGATTGTCGTTTGGAATTTCAACATAGCCGGCCAGCCTTAGACGACTTTGTTTGAGTTATAAGTAATGAATAGGCGCTATTTCAATATAAACATTGTGATTTGGAAGCGGACAGAATACTCCTGAGACAGACATTCATTAATATACTGTTAACATGTTAACACGCTGTGAATTACTCTTCACCATATTACCAATTTTTACTTTAATTGTTTAGTATTTAATTTTCTTACATATCTATCATTCTTTCTTCAACAACTAGCTAGTGTCACCTGAAATGAGACGAGGCTCCCCCGGACGCCAACTACTAAGCATCCCAACTACCGGGTGTGTGAGTCACACTATTATTATTATGCCACCTACTCAACACCACCCAGTATGTGTCAATCAAAACGCATGTAAGACCCCGTAGAACTTACAAGACACACTTTGAAGGAACCACAGCCATAAAGACCGTGAACACGTGGCATGCCCTGGGATTTTCAAAAACATAAACGAGTATGGCATATTACTCACAAATTCACAAATCATTAAACAAATATATTCAAGCTAGCACACAGATATAATCGACCTTATTCGGGCGCTGGCCAGGCACCACTGTCTCAAAGAACACCCTCTCTGTTTCGGCATCCTGAGCTACATCTTTGTATATACCCATAAATTACATTATTCAAGGGCACATAAATACTTGGCTGGCGCATTCCGTGTATACAGCAGAGGTTTTATTCAAAGCAACCACGATAGTTTCATTTCATAATAAAATATGTACTGATTCGTATTATTACAATACGTTATAAATAAACAAGTGTTACACTATTAAAAACCATAGAATGTGCATAGAACCATAGAATTGAGGAATAAATTGCGGAAAAGAAATTCCCATATAAGGCAGCTATCGAAAAGTCACAAGTGTAAGAGTGCTAGGTCAGCAGGTTGCGGCTCCAAGGCAACTAGACAGCCCCGGACGCGGGATGTTTATTTTTTTAAGCACAACTAAAAATGTTAACGTTTCCAGAGAATGGATATACGCGTTTGTGAGTTGGTACGATGTAGACGGATTTAGTTAAACTCGTTTTATTAAGTGTTTGAATATAAGGACTAAAATATCCCAGTTTAGTATTTTTGAGTGCCTATCCTAACACAAGACACAAAAGTTTTAGGGTTTTTTGAAATCTATTACAATAAAGAAAAAAATATACAGGATTAGTCAAAAAGTCATGATGAAACAAAGTTGCTTTTTCTTTAATGGAACACCCTGTATATTATTCCACTTTTCAATCCTTCTAGAAATTCTAAACAAAATTCATATAGCACATTATGTACCTGAACTTAACCGTTTTCGGGATATCGAACCTTGAAAGTAACTTTTTACTACTTTCAAATTTATAAAAAAAGGGCCCCAAATTATGGATATTTATTTTGAAAATAACACAAGGTGGAGGATATGGATATGATTTAATTTTTTTACTAGTTTTGTTTACAGAAAATAAAAACATACTAGTTCAGGGTTGATAAAAATGCATGAAACGAAAATTGTATTTTTTAATGAATATCCTGAAAATTTTATGAAAACAATAGTTATATCAAAATAAAAAAAGAGATAAAGTTTCAATAAACAACAAATGCTTTCTTTGAAATTCTATTTTATAAGGTGCTCAAAGTGTTCATTTGTAGTGAATCTAAAAGGACGTTGGGAGGAATAGTGGAAATTTCATGCCTTATCCTTTCCTTTTATAGACTATATTTTTTACGTGAAAAAAGTCACGCGTGCTCATGTCGGGAGACCTAGCTGGCCATTCAATTGTCCCTCTGCGTCCAATCCGTTATAAGAAAATGAGTTTCAAAGTTCGATATCTCGAAAACAGTTTAGGTACATGATGTGCTATATGAACTTTGCTTAGAATTTCGAGAAGAATTGAAATACGGAATAATATGGGTGTTCAATTAAAAAAAAAGCCATTTTGTTTCGTTATGACTTTTTGACTGATCCTGTATTTTGTATACTGTAATTTTTCTTCATTGTAATAGGCTTAAAAAAAACTAAACTGTTTATGTCTTATGATTTTTTGAAAGCTATCTTACTTTAGGAAATAATAAACCGTTTCCATACTTCCATACATAGCAGCGACCCCGTAAATCATATACAGCGTGTCCAGGTATTAGTACCAATGGATTATCCGTTACGGGATTTTGTGGTTAGTAGTTACAGCAAAATGCTCAAAATCCGCAATTTTCACCTGATGTGTTGGTTACACAAGAAGCTATGTTTACTAAATTACCACCAAACTACCAAACCCAACCAAATTCCAGTGGTGTCTAGGTGTTATAAATAGATCATATTTTTACAGATAAAGAAGGTATGATAAGTGCTTAGATAACCCGTACATTTTTATTTTCTGCAGGAACATAACACCATATGTTTGATCACTATCACATTTTTTATTGAATCAGCTTCGCTATCATAGAAGTAATTTTTTAAAAGTTGAAGTAGAGGCCAAATGACTCCTAATATTAGCAGATAATGTTAATCGATGTTTTCTGTGTCAAAGAAATGCTCAAACCTTTTGAAATTTATATTTTATCGATACTTTAATTTTCTATTTTCGTAGTACCGAAATAATAGCAATTATGCCATTAATTTGTTTATTTATTTGAAGTACAACTGCTCAGACAGATACAAATTCAATTAAAGAGCAGGAGAAATAATAAAAGATTACATGATAAAACATAATAAATGAAAAACAGATTTGAAAATACTTGATTACATTACTAGCAAATAAACACAAAATACTTAAAGATAAATAAAATATAAATAAATTAAATTGTAACATATAAAATGATGGACAGGTTATAATTCCAAAGGACCCCGCACAAATCTTATGGAAATTGGGTCCCGGTCAAATTCGCTGAATTTTTGATATGTGATAGAGTTCATCATACTGGTCAATTGTCTCAATGGCCACAAAGCTCAAAAATGGATAGTTTGGCCGGTACAGAGCTTTAAAGCTCCGAATATCCTCCACGGATTTATGTATATGCGCAGTGTGTATAGACTTTTGAAATAGCCTATTTCATTTTTTTTATTATCTAGGTTTATATTTTTGAGGTTGCTGAATTCAGATCTGTTGTTAGATTTTCAAAATTGACAGTTGGCAGCTGTCAAATAGCTGTCAATGTGCTATAATAAAGCCAAAAACTTGTTTTTTTATGTTTTATCTTTCTTTTTTTTTAGTTCGATAAGTTCAAAGACGATATCAAATCAATAACAATGACTATCGGCAGCTGTCATTTAGCTGTCAACAATTCTTCAAAGTCCGGTAATAAAGTCAAAAAATTATTTTTTGTTTATAACTTCAAGTTTTTTAGATAAGTGAATATAAATATGATATAAAATTATGTAGTCATCAGCTTACAGCTGTCAACAAGCTGTCAACTAACTGTCAAAATGCAATAATAGAGCAAGTAACTTATTTTTTGTGCTTAACTTTGTGGATAAGAAATCAAACATGATATAAGTTTATGACATCACTTTTGAACTCAGTGATCTAAGCAACTTAAAGCTTTTTAAAAAAAGTAACTTTTTGACTTTATTATTGCATTTTGACAGTTAGTTGACAGCTTGTTGACAGCTGTAAGCTGATGACTACATAATTTTATATCATATTTATATTCACTTATCTAAAAAACTTGAAGTTATAAACAAAAAATAATTTTTTGACTTTATTACCGGACTTTGAAGAATTGTTGACAGCTAAATGACAGCTGCCGATAGTCATTGTTATTGATTTGATATCGTCTTTGAACTTATCGAACTAAAAAAAAAGAAAGATAAAACATAAAAAAACAAGTTTTTGGCTTTATTATAGCACATTGACAGCTATTTGACAGCTGCCAACTGTCAATTTTGAAAATCTAACAACAGATCTGAATTCAGCAACCTCAAAAATATAAACCTAGATAATAAAAAAAATGAAATAGGCTATTTCAAAAGTCTATACACACTGCGCATATACATAAATCCGTGGAGGATATTCGGAGCTTTAAAGCTCTGTACCGGCCAAACTATCCATTTTTGAGCTTTGTGGCCATTGAGACAATTGACCAGTATGATGAACTCTATCACATATCAAAAATTCAGCGAATTTGACCGGGACCCAATTTCCATAAGATTTGTGCGGGGTCCTTTAAAATATTTGGTAAATTTGATAAAGAATATTCAAATAAATTTATTCTCGGAGTTGACAAATAAAATAATATATTTGAGCGAGTTTGAAGACCAGGAATATTAAAGTAAATACTACTCAGAATGCCAGGGATGCCAGGGCAGTCTATATATTCCAGATAACAGATGCATATTCTTTGGCCTGACAAATGAATTAAAGAGTAATATAAGGGTAGAAACATCCCAAAAATATCGATAATTCCCTATAATAAAACCCAAATTATTGTAGGCGTTACATATAATGTACTCGACAAAAGTCAATTTTGCGTCAAAGATATCACCTAGATCTTTAAATTGCGTGTATCTGTTTAAAATGATATTATTTATATTATAGTCAAGCTGAATAGCAACTTTTTTTTGTAAAACTCAACGTTACACTTGGAAACATTTAATGGCAACTTATTATTTTAGCACATATATTTATTTTGGACAACTCTTGTTGTAAATGATAACAATCTATTAAAGAATAAGGGATGGTTAATTGCATTTTTCTCAAAAACTGTGCATTTTCAACGATGTCAGTATGAATATGTATCTTTACATAATAAAATATTTCATTATAATATATGTACAGACAAATTCCGTACAGAACCTAACTTCAAATAAGATAAAATATCAGTGAGAAAGATCGTAGCTAACGAGCTCTAGCAGATGATCAAAAACTAACAACGCACCCTAAAAAACTTATCTGTACCAAATATCAATGTATTCCATTGCTTTCTGGAGAAGATATAGCTAAAACTTGATTTAATAAAATCATCTTTGGTTCTCTCAAAAACAAAAGACGATAGACATAGACCCATGATCCGCAGGAAAAAGTCGTCTTATTTTATGTGTTCTACCAGCTCTTGAATCTATCCATCCCTGATTGTAGATGGTTCATATAAACTGCAAGATTATAATAAATTATCCCCTCCAACACACAATACTTCGACTTTTCCACCTAATCCGTTCAATAGAGATGCTATATCGTTTATTTTAATTTATATTCGATTTATCTTCGTAGCTGAACTAATTCCTTATTCCTAAAAACATCCAACGATATTCTGTCTTGTGCGGGATACGAACAGTCGATGCTTTATGTGTTTACTCCCTGGCTCCGTGCCATGCACGAGGCACATGGGCTAAATATTGGGAAATTTGATAATTAATTACCGCATAATTGTCACTTCCGCCCGATATCTTTCCTGGCGTATCATTTGTTGCCACTTACCTACTTCTGCTTTTCAGTAACAGAAAAACACAATTTATAATGCATAACTGTTTTCCGTTCCCATTTTTTACGGTCCTTAATTAAATCAAGTTTTATTGTAATGATCGCAAGAAAACAGGTCACGCTACAGAAAAAGTTCCGATTATACGTAGGACAGGGGAAAACTCGGGCCTGATTTTATCGGTGAAGGAATCTAATACATTTTTACGAGCTTACACGTTTCTTTCAGGTCCAATAATGAGTAATAAACGTCAGTTATAATACTACGCCTGTTAGGGGTGCCTATTCGTATTCAAATTAATTAAATTAGTCAATTGGAGCGTATGGAATAAATAGTATCAGAAATTATAGAGAAGTGTTACATTGGTTAAATTGTCACCTTCCATTAATTGGGTAGTTAATGGGAGGTCGGTGTCTTGGCCACCGAGTTATCCGGACTTAAACCACTGCCATTTGTATTTATGGGGTCACTTGCAGCAACTCGTATATGGAGTTGAAACAATTGAATCAAATCAATTAGTGCAAAGAATCCAAAATAGCGCAATCTAAAAAAGAAGTAAATATATAAAGACCCAAAAGTTATAGAAGATTAAGGGATTACATGTGTTTGGAAATTTCAAAAAACCCATTTTGTAACTGTTTGTCTAATAGTTCAACACGTCAAGAATATTTTCCCAAAGTTTCAAGCCAATAGGAGTAAAATTCTAAGAAAATAAATTCCTCTCATTAATTAGGCCAGGAAATACAGAGTAGTTATCACTATAGATGCTAAATATTATGTACAATAACATATTAGTATCCACAGTCATAAAAATGGGGGGAAGATTGTTTACAGGGTGGTTAATTGTATAATTTTTACGTAAATTCACGTTTTTCACTTATTACTTTTTTCGTTCATTTCCACGAGAAAACAGTAAAGTACTTTTTTTTTCGTCTTCAAAAGACCTACAAAACTAGCCTTCGAGAGTCAAAAAATATTGATTAGATCAAAAGTTATAAACAGAAGAAGTTTATTTATGACTTTTGAATTAAACATTTATAAACTGTGTTATTATTACCAGATCGTTTTGGTATCGCATTCTCTCATTCCTTATCACTGTCTAATATCTCACACGAAATCTGGAATCGGTAAGTTGAACAGTTTACAAGTTATGGCCTTATAAACAAATTAAATAATTATTAGTCTGGACGATCCCTAGTGTCTTCCACAATCGCACTGATTTTTTTCATGGTAACTTCATATTAATATATTGAAATCTATCTTTTTTTTTAATTTCAAATTTGCAACCTGGAAATTTGTTTGTTAGCCTTACTTGCAAAATGAAATATGCGACGCACGAGCGTGATAAAGTTATATATTATTACATATTCGAAAAGCTTATGAAAAGAACTTTAAGTTAAAAAAAAATCGTCAAGATTCGTTGAAAAACAACGGAGTTACAGACTGTTGCAAATTGGAAATTAAAAAAAAAAGTGATATATTTCAATGTATTATTATGAAATCTACCACGAAAAAAAATCACACCACCACAATTTTTAAAAAATCCTTCTATATAAGTTATGTTATCAAAAAATTACAAGTATGTTTTGTAACATTTTAAATATGGAGAAACATTAATGTTATTCAGGATTAAAAGTACCATTTTATACATTAGTCGAGAGTCACTTGAGATATGGCATTTGTGTAGATATACACAAAAAATGCATCTTGACTCACTTCAAATCCTACAAAAAATATAAAATAAATTTTTGGAATAACATGAAGTATCTTTAATCTTACATGTGAGACACCTGTGGTAAATCCTTAGGATATTTTTTTGACGACCCAAACTACGTAGGTATAAGTTGAGTTGAGTTTTTTGTGTTAGGAGATCTTGGCACGAATTCTTTTAGTTTTTGTCTCTAACCTCAATAATTACAAGTTATATGTCAAACTCATGTTTAAATTAGATAGTTATGAAACATACACACTTGTTTAAATACTATGATTATTATCAATAAAAGTCCATTCTTTAAAAAGCGAAACTGATCACATCGGTATACTGTAAAAAAAATCACTCAAAATCACTCAATTTTACTCAGTAATGTATCAATTTCTGTCCACATTCGATTGAGTGAAATTTTCACTCTATTAGTATGAATACAAGTAAAGTTTACTTGATTAACTTGTTCAGCGCTACACGTCATACACCACACCACGAGTTGACCTAATGGGGATTATGGGAATAGACAAAGACAACGCACGACAACCATTGAATGGGGTGGGGTCACCCAATAATGAGGGCATTTATTCCGATTTACCTTCAAGTGTATCAAATACGAGTTTTTCTGCAGAATTTATTTAACGGGTACCTATATTTGAGTAAAGGTACAGGGTGATTCACTATATTTTGACCCCCCTTTAACTATTTTGTTTTAAGAGTTATAAAAAAATGTTAAATATAAAAGTTGCACGAGTTTTTCGAAAATGATAGTAGAAAAACAAATGAAGTCCAAACAAAATGGCCGCGGATGTTAACTTTGTTAAGTTAAATGGAACACCCTGTATATGTCAATTGTAACATATTAGTCAACAAATATACTGTCCATTTTAAGTTTAATTTATTTACCACAAAACCCAAAAACCGATCCAAATCTACAACACAAGTACGGTTTGCTGGTTTGGCAAATTCCCCCAAACCGGGTCAACTTTATTTCTCGCGAAAATGTCAAACCGCAGTTAACTATAGTTAACCACGTTAGTCGTTTTCTCTCCAAAAACTCTGATTTACTTTGCTTTTAATGTAAGTTTTGATTTAAGAGATGTATTTACGGTTTTTCTTGGTTTAAAAATATGCGAATACAGATACCCCCACACATCCCTTCTCGTATCGCCGCTGACTTCGCTCTAAGCCAATTTTTAATTGGTCATACTACTCATGCCTCGACGACGCCTGTCATACGTAGCAAGGTAAGTACGTGTCCATCGACATGGGAATGCAATGGGAATCTAATGACACAAAATAAAATTCATGCTGTCACCCGATACAATCTGGAATCATTGATTTTATCGCCGTCCGACCGAGCAATCAAAATAAACATAATCCGAGATTAATTATTTAAATTTTATTCCGTGGCATCGATTATATCTATCAAAATGTTTACAGATACGAGATACGAATATAATTATCACTTGAAATTCGTTGGTGCTTTTCCATGTTTGTTTTTTTTTTTACATTCTCTCCTATATTTAGAGCGCTATCGCGATTGTTTTGTGATTTCTTTTTGGGATAAAGAAAGAGCACTCGACAACCTTGTGATATTTTGTGTGGTTCGGTCAGATAACAACAAATTTGTATTATCTAAATTAGTTTTGGGCAACTTATCTGTATTTTATCGAGGTATTTAAATACAGCTTTAGAGACTGGAGCTAAAATTATCCCGGTATCGGCTTTGCCACGCTCATTTTATGCACGTTCGCCATGGTCTTTATGGGTCGCCCCGGGACCATGGCAAGCGCTCGTGCCTGTTGCTAACATCATTCGAGTCTCGTTCATATTTAATTTAAAAGGAAAATCGTCATCACAGTGTAAAAAAACTTAACTTTTTCCAACTATCACATAATACTTATGGGTTCCCAATGGAAGAGACGTTAGTCTTGATTTTTTATAAAATAGAAAAAACATGTTTACATACCTCCAAAACAGGAAAATTTGGTAGTGTACATTCCCACTGCACGCAATGCGCTGCAATACTATGCCACAGAGTAAGTGCCAAGCGATACGGTTGCTATCAATTCAGATGTGCGCACACTAGAAGATTTTTAGTTTAGCGTTCTACTTTTTGCGATCGGTTATGAGAATTTATAGTTCTTTTTTGGTAAAACATAATTTATTTCAGAACAGTTGCAAGAAAATATAAAATTAAAGAGTAAGATTTACGGAATTTCACCATCTATTTAAAGATTTTCAAAAACATCCTCAAAAATTTTAAGAATATTTTTGTGTCATCAAGTGAAGTAGGTACAGTAGACTTCAAGGAACCAATACGAGCAAAGGAAAAACTTGTTAGATTAAGGTAAGTGCAGTTAAAATAGAAATATTGTCAATTTTTTTATTGCCTGAGACTAGGCAATAGCTTTTATTTAACATTGTCTGGCACAAGTGGGTAGTTGAAATATTTTGCTGATAATTAGTGACAAAAGGTACTGAAATAGGCGCTGAATTTGCATATGATCTAGTTTGGTTCCAAATATTCCAACTATATAACTATATGTCTCATTTCTGTGGTGTGTTTTATGTTTTTTATGTTTATAACAAAAGTTCATTTGTTAAGATGCGTTTACATCTGACATTTCTATTTGGACATAAATATCCTGTGTCGGATATAAACTCGCAATGCATGTTTACATCTGGATTAGAAATTATTACATTTTTCTATAATACAATTATGTCGGATAGTTTGTAAATGTGTTCCGACAGAAATATATTGATATAAATAAATCAGCTGTTTACATCTGCCACATATATTTATATCATTCATCGTACACTTCTCTCAGCTCAGTTAAATAAAAAGTTTATTCGACAATCCAACACGATGAAATTATCAACACGAAAATTTGCGGCCATTGTGATTATTTCAGAAATGCCAAGGAAAACGAAGAAAAAACACTCTGTCTGGGGTCGCAAGTGACCCTGAGACGAGAAAACGATGGCGCTTATAACTGCCTAATGTCTGAATTAATTATTGAAAATCCAATGCAATTTTATAATTTTATGCGTATGAAAACATTGATTTTGAAGATTTGTAAAAACAAAAAAAAATTAAAGTACGGCAATTTTGAAATGTATAATTCGTTAGTGCCTTCTCCACTTTTTTCTTTGTACTATTTTTCAAATCACTATTGAACTGGTTCCTTAAGTTATGGATTTTCCTTATAATTTTTTCTACAGTAGTATTAAAATTTTCTGAAATTTCAATGAAAGCATTTTCCCTTTTTACTCGATCTCTATAAACTTTACTTTTAATGTCCCATAATTCGGGTTTCGCGTGGTATAACTCAATTAGTTCGTCAATTTCGGCTATTAACCACTCTTTTTGTTATTATTTACACCACTCATGGTACCTTCAATGTGGCGGCACTTATTCAAAAGTAGACCGCTATTCAACTACAGAGATATGTGTCATGCGAGTTAAAACATGAAAATAATCAGTGTTTACATCTAGTGACATAAATGTATCGATACTTATTGCTGAATATTGAAATATATATCTCGGACAGAAATTCTTTAGCGTTTACATTTATACAGGGTGTATCTAAATAACACCGAAAAAATTCAAGGGGCGATTCTCCGATGAAAATTAAAAGGGGC
Source organism: Anoplophora glabripennis (assembly GCF_000390285.2). Classification (NCBI taxonomy): domain Eukaryota; kingdom Metazoa; phylum Arthropoda; class Insecta; order Coleoptera; family Cerambycidae; genus Anoplophora; species Anoplophora glabripennis. The sequence goes on from NW_019416556.1 coordinate 167,706, forward strand.
CTTTGGTATAAAATTTTTTGAAAAAACCCTCCCCTGAAAAGCTACGCCCCTCCTAAAATTACAAAAAAAAATTGTTTTTCTTTTTTATCTTCCACGTACATCAAGCTAAAGAAACCAAACTTGGTGAACATTATCTGTCAATAAAACTACACTCTTTGAATTTTTTTCAACCCTGAACTATTTTTGTAAGGGGTTGAAATAATCAACCCCTATGACATTTTTATTTTTTTTCGATAAAATTTTTTTCTCTTAAAAAATATGTCTAAAAAACCCATTCATTTACTAACTTTTTGATCTCTTCAAGTTTCTTCGAAAAGTTAAGGATTTATGACAAAAAAAATAAATGTATTGTAATGTATTTTTAAAAAGATGAGCTGTTTAACGCGAGTGTATTTTGCCGAAAGATCTAGTGGCCTGTTCTTTACAATGGAATCCGTAGAAACAAATGTCATACGATATTATACATAATTATGACTTTTTAATTATTTAATATAGCATTTCATTAGGAAGATGTATTTGTTTTGAAACATACAAATACATACAACGAAAATCTACTAAATCTTAGCGTCACCACTATTAATGGTTCGTTTACAATGAACAATGACAAACCGTTACGTTTACGCTCGAGATAATGCGATGGCTGATTGGTTGAACAGAATCACGTAAAAAATCACCAATCACAGCCAATGAAACAGAATATTGTGTTGTTTTAATTTTATCGAAATTTATCTGCCAACGTGAGGGAAAGAAAATTACTGTTCTGAACAAAATTACTGGTCACGTGGCTTGTGATCATTTATGAAAGCTATGTAGATAGAAAGCATTCACATAACATTCTATCATCCTTATATTTTTTACCGTTCTATCTAGAAAAAGGTGGTAAAAAGTAAAATTTTTTTGCGATTTAAAAACAATATATAAAAAACAACTGACTGTCAAATTTCGAAGATATAAATCAAGACACAAAAAAGTATTGACAGTAGGTGGCGCGCTCTAATAATTTACACCAAGACAATACCTGATTTCAATTTCTCATGCCAGAAAACTCCCCTATTCGAAGTTTTACGTATTTACTAGAATTAATATCGAAGTTATTGAACAAAAACTAAAACAAAATTGTAATTTCAACACTCTGTGTCTCGGAAACTATCAGATTTTGGACTAAGGTAACTTGGATTAGATGACCATATTTTGGCCCCACGAATATGCCATAGAATCTTGCATATACGTGAGAAAACCTGTATAAAACTAAGTAGGCGTAATTTGTCATCCCTGTACGGTGTGAGTGAAAGCAATAAAGGTTGAGTGAAATTATTGAGTACATTTTTACTCAATATTGGGCATTTTGATCATTCTACTCATTTGTGATTATCTTTAAACTAAAACAACTGAGTACTTTTACTCAAATATAGGTACCCCTTGAATAAATTCTTCACGTAAACTCGTATTTGGTGCACTTGTACCTAAATCAGAGTAAATGTCTTCATTATTGAGTGATCCCACCCTTTTTCACACCCAGATACATTGTCTTTGTCTGTTCCCATCGTCCCATTAGGTTATCTCGTGACCGTGGCGTGGTGGATGACAGTATGGCGTATGTTGTGCTTTGGAGTTAGACAAGTATCGATTTATCTGGTCATTCTAGTGAAAATAGTATTTGAATGCAGTGATTTAATTACTATAATTAAAGATAATATTAAGTCTCGATTAATATTTGGTTAAATTGTTATCTATAATTACGTACTTGTAACGTACAATCTAGGTTATGGCAATCGATTTGTCAGATCAGTTCACCAATTCCTTTAAATGAACCCTAAAATATTGTCTCTACAAATCTGCGTAGAAACCAGTGTGGCAGCTTAGCAGTTTATGACTTTAATACAATGATATTTAAATAGAGAACATAAATAAAGTCTGAGTAAAAAATTACTGAATAATAAATAGTTAAATTTAAATCATATTAGAGAAAAATTTAACTCTAAATTGGTTTTATATACTCAGAATAGACTCAAAAGTCACTCAATTGCTAGATAGCAGTAACTCGGACTTGACTAAAACTCAGACTCACTCATTTCTGATGCAATAGTTTCACTTGTCAGTTGTACAGTACAACAATCCCGCAGTCTTTTTTCCAGCTGGAAATTTGCGGTAAATTCGCCTTTACAGCGGGATCCCGCTGTAATTCCCGCGGGAGATTTAAAAATATATTTATATATGAATATAATAATGCTATTATTGTGGAATGTTTATATTTAATCAAATGAAATATAAATAATTTTTGGTATTTAAAAAGCAACAGATATATTAAAAACTATATTTATTAACTAAGAATCAACAGAAATCAACACATCAATAATATATTACTTTTGTTATTTTTACATAGATATTATTATGTCTCTAGTTACTTAACGTACTTGTTGCTGTTAAATTATTAAATTTATAAACATCTAGGTTAGGTTAGTAATTTAATCGTAGTAACAATTTCTAAAAAAATATTTGCTAGATACATCGATAATGCAGGGTGTCCGGTAAGTACCTCCTAATCTCTCGGGAGTGTATAGGGGAGGTCAAAATAAAACTAGTCCTTCCTATATTTTTTTTTCCTAATGTGCCCCCTAACGGAGTTATGGGGGGTCAAAGGGGTACCTAGAAATTAACGTTTAGGGTTATAACTTTGAAACCACCCTGTATATTTTAATAAAATTTTCGTACGTTGTATTACACATGGAGCTCTACGATTTGATGCTAAAATCAACTTTTTGCTATTATCAGGTGTCCAGAAACGGACTGGCCCTATCACAATTTTTCTCAAAATTTTGACAGAAGTAATTTTATCAAACTGAAAATATTATTATTAGATACTCTGAAGGTTTTTCTTTAAAAATGGTACTCTTTATTTATTTCGAAAAAATGAACGGTTTGCGAGATAAATCGGTTTTGAAAAAAATTGGTAACAAATACAACAAC